>NC_042959.1:28504766-28662266 GCF_901001165.1 Salmo trutta | reverse complement strand
AACTGGCTCTCAAGAGAAGACAGGCTATGTGCACACTGCCCACAAAATGAGGTGGAAACTGAGCTGAACTTCTAACCTCCTGCCAAATGTATGACCATATTAGAGACACATATTTCCCTCAGATTACACAGACCCACAAAGAATTTTAAAACAAATCCAATTTTGATAAACTCCCATATGTATTTGGGTGAAATACCACAGTGTGCAATCACAGCAGCAAGATTTGTAATCTGTTGCCACAAGAAAAGGGCAAACAGTGAAGAACAAACACCATCGTAAATACAACCCATATTTACATTTATTTTCCCTTTTGTACTTTAACTATCTACACATAATTGCAACACTGTATATAGATATAACATGACATTTGAAATGTCTTTATTCTTTTGGAACTTTTGTGAGTGTAATGTTAACTGTTCATTATTTATTGTTTATTTCACTTTTGTTTATTATCTATTTCACTTACGTTGGCAATGTAAACATATGCTTCCCATGCCTATAAAGCCCTTAAATTCAAAATGAATTGAGAGACAGACACAGAGATATAACACGGAGAGTGACCCACAGAGAATGTGAAACAGTGCTCAGTGAATTCATTCAGCTTTAACTGGAGAGACAGTTTAGGCAGAGATCCCATATCTCTTCCATTTCATTACTCTGCGAGGGGTGGAGGATGGTTTGGACGGGAGGATGTAGGGATGGACGGTGGTCACAGCGGAGGGAGGAGGGGTGGACGGTGGTCACAGCGGAGGGAGAAGGGGTGGACGGTGGTCACAGCGGAGGGAGGAGGGATAGATGGTGGTAACAGCAGAGGGAGGAGGGATAGATAACAGCAGAGGGAGGAGGGATAGATAACAGCAGAGGGAGGAGGGATAGGTGGTGGTCACAGCGGAGGGAGGAGGGGTGGACGGTGGTCACAGCGGAGGGAGGAGGGATAGGTGGTGGTCACAGCAGAGGGAGGAGGGATGGGCGGTTGTCACAGCGGAGGGAGGAGGGATGGGCGGTGGTCACAGCGGAGGGAGGAGGGATGGACGGTGGTCACAGCGGAGGGAGGAGGGATGGGCGGTGGTCACAGCGGAGGGAGGAGGGATGGACGGTGGTCACAGCGGAGGGAGGAGGGATGGGCGGTGGTCACAGCGGAGGGAGGAGGGATGGGCGGTGGTCACAGCGGAGGGAGGAGGGATGGGCGGTGGTCACAGCGGAGGGAGGAGGGATGGGCGGTGGTCATAGCGGAGGGAGGAGGGATGGACGGTGGTCACAGCGGAGGGAGGCGGGATGGGCGGTGGTCACAGCAGAGGGAGGCGGGATGGACGGTGGTCACAGCGGAGGATGTAGGGATGGACGGTGGTCACAGCGGAGGGAGGAGGGATGGGCGGTGGTCACAGCGGAGTGAGGTGGGATGGGCGGTGGTCACAGCAGAGGGAGGTGGGATGGGCGGTGGTCACAGCGGAGGGAGGAGGGATGGACGGTGGTCACAGCAGAGGGAGGCGGGATGGACGGTGGTCACAGCGGAGGGAGGTGGGATGGGCGGTGGTCACAGCGGAGGGAGGAGGGATGGACGGTGGTCACAGCGGAGGGAGAAGGGGTGGACGGTGGTCACAGCGGAGGGAGGAGGGATGGGCGGTGGTCACAGCGGAGGGAGAAGGGATGGAAGGGTATTTAGGGTGAAGGACGTGGGAAGGGTTGCCTCTCCTCTGCTTATTGTTCTGAGTCATCAAAGTTGGGCCAAAAGGCCTCCGATTCAATTAAACATGAACTAGGATTCGCTCTCCTTTTGTCTCTCTTGCTGTCTCACACACACTCTCTCTCCCTTTGCTGTTTTGTAAGAAACTGTTTCTTATACCGTTGTATAATTGGTGAAAGTTAATGAGAGATAGTTGCTAGAACGCTAATTCATCTTTAGACCTGCTCAGAGCTGAGTTGCATTTCTCAGTTTTTAGAAACCTGCAGTTACCATTGACTATTTTCCTCTCCATCCTCTACCTCTCTTTTACCTACCACTCCCTCCCTCTCTCCTTCTCCTTCTGCACATCCCACACAAGTGAAATGCAACCGTCTCCTGTGTCCAGTGTGTATGTGTTTAGATCCGTCTGCATCTGGAGTACCAGATGACTCCTGACAGTGTCGGTGACAGACAGAGGTGTGGATCAGTGTCAGGGTGTCTCAGAGGAAGGCTTCTGTTCCACGACAGGCCCAACGCACCAGTGTGGCGTGAGGGGACAATATGCTAAACGGATCTCATTCACTCTCCATGCATCAGGCTACTTAGAGCCAGGGCATTCAGCTTGGAATAATAACCTCTCTCTCTTTAGCTGGATCATGAATCATCAAATGCGATACGAAGAAAGGAGAGTAAAACAAAATGAGAGGAAGCAGGGGTAGAGTAAGGGAAATGCCCGAAAGAGGGAGAATAGAGAGAGTGGAAGAGAACAATAAAATGAAAGAGTATAAGCAGTCAAATGAGTAATCCTGTATGGTTACATTACGCAGGTCAGAGAGCACACTGCCTGGAGACAGCCTGGTGAAAGGCTCACCATGAACAGACACCCACCCCCTCCATGTCATGTAGCGAACAGCCGTGTACTAGGCAACTAACAGGCCAGACGCACGGCTATGTCGATGCTCCACACGGGGGGTCAGAGTAGACTAGCGTAAGTGGGTCACTGGCCAGGGTGAACACAAGTTAATATGTTGATCATTGCATATCTCATAGGCCAGACTGTGGAAAATGTGTTGGTTAAAGTGTTAAACACACCATAACCTGCCTTGTCGAACCTGTTCATTCTTGTCTTTTGGGACTCATTTTATCATTTTGATCTAGTGCCTAGTCCTTAACAAAACCCTAATCTGTACCCTTAAACAATCTGAAAGAACTGGATGGTTGTGTCATCTGATTATTATAGCCTGCGTTTACACAGGGAGCCCAATTGTAATATTTTTGCCCAAATGGCAAAAGAACACATCAGAATGGTCAAAAGACCAATAATTGGGCAAAAGATCAGAATTAGTCTGTCTGTGTAAAACGTATCCTTCTGGCTTCCATCTCTACCTGGAGTGAACCATATGAGGATATAAAGGAGAGGAAGCCTCTGGAACAGAGAACCATTCCTCCCTCTAAAATAACTCCCCATGCCTTAGAAAGAACTGTGACACCACCCCATGGCAGCACGCAGTTATGACAGTTTAAGGTGCAAATAAACAAAGCCAGCCACCAACTGAGAAGAAACACACAGGAAAAACTAATGTCTGAAAGCAGCAGGTGGCTGCGGCGTGCTAGCGATCACCTGCCGGGTGTTAACGAACACATGTAGAAGCGACAGGAAATTGATGGATCATGTTCTGTGGAGAGGTGATAGGACGCCCGCCCTCAGGCAATCCTATACCCTGGTGTGTTTCCTCGACATGAAACAGACAGCAGACAGATCAGTGTGTATAATGTATTTTATTAACGAACCACCACCTAAAGTCTAACACATCCAGAACACAAATCAATTGAGCACAATCAAACCTAACTGCACCACAGCTCATAATACAAAAAAAAAAAAAAGAACCTGTACAAAATGTGATTTTTAAAAAGTTAATATCAAGCCTTTTATTTGGTATACAGATATTCATATATTTATACAGTATATATATGTGCCACTGCAGTCAGACAAACTGATCATATTTAATAAGGAACAAAAATAAACAGAAATAGAATAAGAGAAACGTCAGAGGAATACGGTGAAGCGCGTTGTCGTGGTAACAATGAGCAACAGGAATGACGAGGTAAACAGCCAGGCAGAGAAACTAAACAATAACTAGTTCTACAGAGAGGCAGCGCAGTGGCATGGACCTTTAAGTGTCAACTACATGGAGAGGGCCGTGTGGACACCCAAGTCTAAACACACACATACCTCACACACACACACACACGATCAGAGACACTAAAATACAGTATCATACACACACAACGCTGGTACATACCAACGCCAGGAATCATACAGATAGACACGTTCCTACGCACACACACACTGAAGGACATTCAGAGCTAGAGAGATGCAATGGGTGTGTGCTGGACCAGTGGGAATGGAGTTTGAGTATAAAGAGAGGACAGAAGGGCAAGAGCGCTAAAGGAGAGATGGAGGGCAGTGCTACAACTGTCAGCGTGGTTGTCTCCCCCTGCTGGTCACTCCGAGTCTCGCTGGACCTCGGAGGCATCAGCCCTACAGATGGGACACGTCCTGTTAGCCTGGAGAGACAACCAGAGGGAGGGAGAGTGACAATGTCAGTTAACCTGCAGGGATGACTTGATCATTACGGGGAAACAACTCCAGATTTGAGGGAACTAAGAATGAAGACGTTTGCCAACTAGTTGATCCTGAATTGTGAAATACTGGAGCGAGAGAAACTCACCCTGAGCCACTTGTCCACACACTTTCCATGGAACTCATGACTGCAGGGTAGAACCCGCAGCAGCTGACGAGACTCAAAGTCACTCATACACACCACACACCTGCAAATCAACAGTACAACGTTATTACAACAAACGGCAACTGTACGATCGGTAAGTGCGAAGGATAATATCCTCATACTCAGTTCTGATAGGGGAAGTACTCACAGCGTCTGTTCTGATTGGTGGTTGTTGGGGTTGAACCTATAGGAAGGCAGCTGTTCAATGTCTCCCTTGGTCAGTCCTCTGAGCTTGGCCTCTCCCAGACGCTCAGCCAGGTTGAGAAGCGCCTCATAGTTCTCCACCTCTCCGTCATCTACGTCTAGCTCCAGGCTGATGGCAGGGCCTGTTGGCTGGACTGGCAGCATGGAGCTGACAGAGGGAGAGAAACGCACTTACCTACAGACACTGTGTGCCTACACAGCGCATTAGAACTGAGGAGAGTGGCAGATACATGCTGTACATGAAAGCTCAGCAGTATTTACACAAATATGCTGTGCCACAAGAGTAGGTTTCTTCCACACAATATGCCAGCGTCTCCAGGTTCTCTAAACTACAACTCCCATGAGGTCGAGCTAGAAGCGGATGGTGGACTTACAGGAAGTAAGGCAGGAAACTGGGGTGGTAAGGCGAGGGTGGCAGTGGCTGCTGGGAGCGGTAGCGTCGTCCTGGGATACGTCGTGGCATGAAGCTGGGATACGACTGAGAGAAGAGATGTGGAATCAACGTCGCTGGCAATACCAGATTTTAAAATAAAGTCAACACAGGCTTTTAAAATGGCTTAAAAGATAATGATGCACCCATCACCCTGATGTGTGATAAAGGTGGTTTGAGGAGAATGGCAGAGAGACACACTCACCACTCCAAAGAACTCCTGTGGCAGTGGATCATGGGAAAGGAAGTGGAGCTGTGTGGAGTGGGGGGGCAGGCCGGGGTGGGCTGCGGGGGGGTAGTGGAGACCCGCCCCTAAGGACAGGTGTTCCCCCAACAGCTCCACGTCATTCTCTATCCTCTGTAACGGCTAGGAGGGAGAGAGAGATAGGGGGGGTTGATTACATGAGAGCAAGTGGAGCTACCCAAATAGTTAAATGACTACCTACAACTTCAATTACTAACTAAAATACTGCTTTAAGTCGCTAATGGAGGTTCAAATTGCTAATGCCACTCACCGATCTGGCCTGCTGTGTGGGGTAGGGTCCAAACTGTCCAGGCTGGGGGAGGTGAGGGGGATGGTGGGGGAGGTGAGGGGGATGGTGGGACAGGTGGGGAGGGGGCAGGAGAAAGGTGGGGTCACTGGACAGCAGGGAAGGGAATGGGTAGGGCATGGGCAGGTGCTGCACAGAGCATGTCTGCAGAACCTGAGACCAAGAGGGAGCCATTTAAAATACATTATTAACATTAATAATAATAATAATAATAATAATAATAATAATAATAATAATTATTATTATTATTATAATATAGATGAGAGATAATGACGCATTATGTACACATGAACATACATGCTTATGGAAAACAGGGAGGGAATTGGACCCATATGAAGTAGGCATACCGTGCGAACTGTATCAGACAGGGTAGTTGAACTCACCGATGGAGGAACACTGCAGACAGGGTAGTGTTGTCCACTGAAGACCACCGAGCATGCTGGGAGCTGCGGGGGGGCAGAGCGGGGGGACAGGCCAGGGGGTGCACCAGGGGGAGAGACCGGGTACGACACCTGAGAAGAACCCTGGGAGCAGAAGTCAAAAGGTCAGAATTCAAACCACCACGTTACCTGAACGCCCAAATAGAAGGATAAAGATGCCTCTAATCAAATTCAATAATGTTCATTTGACAACTACACAAACAAAATGGCTTCTTGTTTCCCCACTGACCTGGTCATGGAGGTCCAGCACAACACTGCTCTGCTGCTGAGGGGGGTGCTGGGGGTGGGCGGCAGGGTGCATCAGCCTGGGGGACAGGTTAGGAGGGTGGTGGAGGGGGCGTGGGGATAGGTTGGGGGGGTGGTAGGGGCGCTCCTCTGGCCCCCGGGGGGGTTGCTGGTTGTAGGGGTAACTCTGAGGGGGGACGGGGTGCCGGTAGTTCTCATCCTGAGGCCCTGCTGAGAGGCCGTGGTGGGGGTGAGAATGATGATGGTGCGGGTTGTGGTGATGGTGGTGGTAGTGGTGGTGATGATGATGTTGGGGGTGAGAGTTGTGATGAGGGTGGGAGGTGAGACGGTCACGGCGGCCACGCTGGCGTCTCATTGGAGGACTGGGGAAGAGAGGACGCTTGACATTATTACATCATAATTTATACCAAACATCCTCATCTTATCACAACAGATAATGCCCCAAGGAAGAATGACTACACACTGATGTGGACTCATTGTAACATTGACACACACACACACACACACACACACACCTGCGGCGGTTGCGAACAGGAGTGTGGCATCGTTCTGGCAGGTAGTGGGGGTGTGGCCTGCGACTGGGTGGGGGTGTGGCCCAGGTAGTGGGGGTGTGGGGAAGCTCCCAGGGACGAATGGGAGAGGATGGGGTGGAGGGAGGGGCAGAGCTTAGATCTAACATAGACTGCTGGGAAAGACGCTGTCGCTTGGGGCTAGGACTGTCCTCCATCTATAGATGAGACCGAGAGAGAGACAGCCACAGAAAGAGATAAGGGAGGAGAAAGACAGCATGGTGTTAAATAAGGCTATAGCATTTCTACTGCTGTGTTGGTACAATAGGGGGAGGTAAATATACTTACCTTGTCCCGCTCATCACTGCAGATGTTATCAGGGTGGAAGTGCAGGACACCTAACGGCCACAGAGAATAACAGGAGGGTCAAACCAGGCTATAGGCCACACAAAACCTCAAAGCTCAGACTTGGGCGGGCTAACAGGTACACATCAGTAGTCATGCTCCTTTAAACCCTCTCTGCAATTACCATCTGTAGAGAAAGTAGTGGCCCAAATTGTGTCTAAACTCTGAGGGAACAAATATGCACCTATTATTGCTGGATGAAGTCTGCTCAGTCTAGGGCAGGGTTTCCCCAAACTCGTGTTTTTTTCCCCTAGCACTACACAGGTGCTTCAAATCTACACGTTTTGATCATTTTAAATCAGCTGCGTAGTGCTAGGGCAAAAAACAAAAATGGCACCCCTTGGGGACCTGAGGATGAGTATGGGAAACTGGTGTAGGGCTTTGAATTGCCTGGTTCAGTCAGACAGTGTCTGCCACTGACAAGAGGGAGACCCATTCTAAGATGTAACAATAATCTCACTGTTCTCTGATCTCAAATATAAAAACTACCCCCTCTGCTGCCTCAATCTAACACAGACACAATCCCCTCCAATAGGCAGAGATGCCCTTGAACTGTGCGGATGGAGTTTGCTTTAAAACAGTCCTCTGAAAACACCTCCCTCCCCAGCCTCCCATCTCCAAACTAGCCCCCTCCCTCCCTCCGTCGCTTCAAAAACAACAGATCTGAGAGCGATCCCATCGCCCTCTCTGCTGCTCTGTGAAGTCAGGGGAGAGTGACAGCTCAAAGACGCCCCGCCAGCAGAACAGAACAGAGCAGCCAGGCGACTGGCGCTCAGCTCCGACAGGGAGGGACAGAGATCCAGACATTGGGCTGGGTGAGGACTGCCAGGTTATAAGGCGTTGTCCTAGCATCTGGGCCTCAGTACAGAAAAGGCCCCTATTTGAGCCAGCAGCTGCATACAACCCTGGTTCCAGGATTGAGCCACTAGTCTAAGCTGCTCTTCCACGAGCCCAAAACACACAGTTTATCTGTTTGACCTCAGAGAGGGAGAGAAACCGTGGTAAAATGCACAGACATATTTTCAACACCTCCAAATCCAGTCCTAACACATTCCCCTGAAAGTGATGTTCAGAGGCGTGACATGCTGAGAGCTCTGCTCACAGAACACACAGACCGTAAATCACACACAGGGTATTCAAGTAGAGGCATCTGCAGCTGCTTAGAGCAGGGAGTGTGTGTGTGTGTGTGCCGCACAAGCACGTTCAAAAGTGTGCGTATGCGCAAGTGTTATTTTAGGTCTGGATGGCAAACGTGCTATTACAAAAGCTCTCCATTAAAAGCTTGCATTCATAGACCTTTCTGCCTGTAGGGAATCCACTCCGTTATAACGGTAACCCGTTTCTTCAGAGGTTAGTGGAAGCCACGAAAGACTACTTGGGTAAACACAGACTGACGTCACTGTTGAAAGCATGGCTGACAGAGTAACCATCACTGTTTGAACATGCCATTATGGCTCACATGGGAAACTCTTCGGTGCGTGTTCCATCCCACCATAGGGGGCAGTATTCTCAGAGCTCATTGACGTCTACTGCCTCAGTGGTTGGCGATATCCAGATGTTCATACAGTCATACCATTTCTGTACCACACCAGTGTCTACGGTATTACCGAATGTGCACACAAGGGGCGCCATTTAAAAAAAAATGAAATGCAAATGCGGGCACAAAAGAATTTAAGCAACAGGTATGTTGATTCAGGAGGTGGTTGAATGTCTCTGCTGTAACCAAGAAGGTTGATCTTGACATCTAGCCACTTCGCTAGCAAACTAAATGCATAGCTGGAACCCTGAGCTGGGTATCATTTGACACATCTTAGATTTCTTATATAATTAAATGTAAATATAAAACTGCAACAAGCAACAATTTCAAAGATTTAGCTGAGTTAAAGTTCATATAAGGAAATCAGTCAATTGAAATACATTCATTAGGTTCTAATCTATGGATTTCACATGACTGGGCAGGAGTGCAGGCATGGGTGGGCCTGGGAGGACATAGGCCCACCCACTTGGCAGCCAGGCCCACCCACTGGAGGTAAAACATGGGACCACTTTTCACTGAACAAAAAAATAAACTCTACATAAGCAGTATTATGAAATACCCTGTTATACAGTATATCGCCCAAGCCTACAGCCTCAGATGTATATTACTACAACATAGAAATTGTGTAGCACAAACCATAAGTATTTTCTTTTCCAGAAAACAATTAAGGTTATCAAGTCATAACACATATTCTGCACATCTCCATATGCAAATGTACCTAGTCCACAACTGTCCTGTCTAGCTCCCTCACTCCCCATTTGTTCAAAGCTCCCTTAAATGCTCTGAGAAGGTGACATGAGCAATCTTTCAATAACTGAAATGTGTTCATGTTGTTTGGAAATCTAAGCAATTTATAGGCCAGGCAGACTGGATGGACAGGCCATTCACATAAGCAGTGAGGAAACTGAGTCAAAGCCCATTACTTGCATAGCCACCTGACTACAGACAACACTGGATGTTCAAATCTGGTTGTTGGCGTCTTATCTTTTTAGACAAACAGCTGGAACATTGCACTGAAAGGAGGAAGACTGCACTGTTTACATGTCAAGCCTGGCACATGCTAAATCACAAAGGTACACTAATATATGCACGGGGTGTGATGCATTTAGATTCGTATGGAATGGGAGCCTTCAAGCTTACCGGTGCCGGGGTGTCTGTGTGCTCCGTGGGAAGGGTGGCGTTGCGCCCCACCGGACAGGTAGTTCCCCTGGGTGTGCTGGTTCTCCGAATAGCTACCGCGCGCTCCGTGCGGAACCCAGCCGGGGTTGTTTTGTTGAGGGTAATTCACCCCGATCCCACCGCTGGCATTCATCATGTTCCCATTGTTGATTGTGTTATTGCCGTTGCCACCACCGTTCATGCCATAATGAAAGAAACCTGAACGTGACCGAGTCCTCGGCGGATCCATGGCTGAAGGAGGCGGTGGTAGGTGGGCGTAATGGAGGTATATCTGGGAGAGATGGTTTGCCGTAGCCTCCCTCTCGCCTGGCCGCCACTCCTTGCTATCTTCGTAATCGGCCTGTTCTAGAGAGTATCTTCCTTCGCATGAACCGCTTGGTTTGGGGCGTAGGTAAAACGGAAAGCGGCGGGTGTACGAGTAGTCCTCTCTACTGTCGTTCGTACACCATCAGCAGCGATGGGTATTTCCTGTCAGCTCTCCCCTCTGCCTGTGTTGCGCGTCACTGTCAGTCAACACTCCAAAAACGGCTTTATTTGTATCCCTAGAGGTCGATTTGGCATGTTACTTTGTTCTGTCATTGCAATACACCGTATGCAATCGAATCAAAACAAACAATACAGATAGGTACATTATAATAAAAAAAGCTTTAATGAATGTATCTGGGCTGTACCCCTTCGGGTTTCTATTGTCTCATCAGCTATGAAGCTTGGTTGGCGACTAACGTTACTGGCTTTCTACTTTTCCTGGTGAAATGGCACGCAAGCTAGCCAGAGTTCACATTCAGTTAGCTAGTTAGAGTATTTGCTAGTTTGATAACGTTAACACACAGCTGGCTTTGTAATAATATTAACTGTCGCTAGCTAGCCAACAAACTTAGCTTGCTGCTGTTTAGCATATTATAGCTAGCTGGATCGCGGGCTAGCTTACGTAAGCTAACACAACCACGGTTCAGAAGTGCTAAGTTCCTACATAAAACCTTGTAATATTTCTGAATTCTCACATTATACACTTGGTAACCCACCACTGATTCTACATTACTAACTACGCGTTGTTACTACTAACATTTTAACTCAACCCGTCGTTGTTAACGAGTTTATTGCTAACATGAAAGCTATCTTCGCTAGCAGGAGGAAAACAATTTCGCTGCCGACATTACCAAGCCTTACAGAGCGCTAGCAAGAATGTCTGCTCATTGGCATGCATGCTGCTAACCTTTTTAGACGATGTTGGTTGATCCGAGATAGGCGCGGCCGAATGCCTTGCCTGATCTTCAAATAATGCTGGTCTTCATACGATTTAAATCCCCACCACGAAATGTACATTCACGGCTGAAGCTAGTGGTGTTTTCTCTGTAGATGTCAGTGGGGAGCGTAAATGGAGATCAATCATTGGGATTTTCAGATCTCTGGTCAGACCGATCTAATCGAGTACATAAATCTCTGACGACACATTTGTTACATTGTGTAAAAATCCTCAAAGATATACCACAACTAGAATATATTTATTAGTGCATATGTTTCATTTAAAACCAGTGGTGTCTTTTTCAGGCCATATTGTTGTTTATCCCGATAACAAAAGATCACTGCATTGATTCGCTTTGTCTGGTAAACGACGGGGAAGAATCAACCTAATTAATAATTCAGTAGTCTTGTTTCAGTACTAAGGAATTTGGTTTGGTATCAGCGGCGGATTGGCCATCTGACAATTCTGGCAAATGCCAAATAGGCTGGGGGGGGGCTGGGGGGGGGATCTGTCGAAATTGACACATACCAAAATATACAGTACCAGTCAAAAGTTTGGACACACCTACTTATTCAAGGGTTTTTCTTTATTTTCACTATTTTCTACATTGTAGAATAATAGTGAAGACATCAAAACTAAGAAATAACACATATGAAATCATGTAGAAAGCAAAAAAGTTTTAAACAAATCAAAATATATTTTATATTTGAGATTCTTCAAAGTAGCCATCCTTTGCCTTGATGACAGCTTTCCGCACTCTTGGCATTCTCTCAACCAGCTTCATGAGGTAGTCACCTGGAATGCACTTCAATTAGCAGGTGTGCCTTGTTAAAAGTTAATTTGTGGAATTTATTTTCTTCTTAATACGTTTGAGCCAATCAGTTGTGTTGTGACAATGTAGGGGTGGTATACAGAAGATAGCCCTATTTGGTAAAATACCATATTATGGCAAGCTTTGCACACTCTTTGCATTCTCTCAACCAGCTTCACCTGGAATTATTTTCAACAATCTTGTAGGAGTTCCCAGATATGTGTATTTATATTTATTATGGATCCCCATTACTTTTCCTGGGGTCCAGCAAAATTAAGGCAGTTATACAATTACAATACATTCATTACATAATTCACAACACACTAAGTGTATGCCCTCAGGCCCATACTCCACTACCACATATCTACAACACAAAATCCATGTGTACGTGTGTATAGTGCGTATGTTATCATGTGTTTGTATGCATGTGTCTGTGCCGATGTTTGTGTTACTTCACAGTCCCGCTGTTCTGTGGTTTTTACATCTGATTCTACTGCTTGCATCAGTTACCTGATGTAGAATAGAGTTCCATGTAGTCATGGCTCAATGTAGTACTGTGCACCTCCCATAGTCTGTTCTGGACTTGGGGACTGTGAAGAGACCTTTGTTGAAATGTATTGTGGGGTATGCATGGGTGTCCGAGCTGTGTGCTAGTATTTTAAACAGACAACCTGGTACCTTCAACTTGCCAACAACTCTTACAAAAACAAGTAATGAGGAAGTCAATCTCTCTTCCACTTTGAGCAATGACAGATTGAAATGCATGTCATTAATGTTAGCTCTCTGTGTACTTTTAAGGGCCAGCAGTGCTGCCATGTTCTGAGCCAACCGCAATTTTCCCAAGTCCCTCTTTGCACCTGACCACATGACTGAACAGTAGTTCAGGTGCGACAAAACCAGGGCCCGTAGGACCTGCCTTGTTGATAGTGTTGTTAAGAAGGCAGACAGTGCTTTATTATGGACATACTTCTCCCCATCTTAGCTACTGTTGTATCAATATGTTTTGACCATGACAGTTTACAATCCAGGGTTACTCTAAACAGTTTAGTCACCTCAACTTGCTCAATGTCTACATTATTCATTACGATATGTAGTTGAGGTTTATGGTTTAGTGAATGATTTGTCCAAAATACAATGCTTTTACTTTTGGAAATATTTAGGACTAACTTATTCCTTGCTACCCATTCCGGAACTAACCGCAGCTCTTTGTTAAGTGTTTTCGTCATTTCAGCTGCTGTAGCAGCTGACGTGTATAGTGTTGAGTCATCAGCATTCATAGACACACTGGCCTTACTCAAAGCCAGTGGCATGTCATTAAAGATTGAAAAAAGCAAGGGGCCTAAACAGCTACCCTGGGGAATTCCTGCTTCTACCTGGATTATGTTTGAGTGGCTTCCATTAAAGAACACCCTCTGTGTTCTGTTAGACAAGTAACTCTTTATCCACATTATAGCAGGGGGGTGTAATGCCATAACACATATGTTTTTACAGCTGCAGACTATGACTGATAATGTCAAAAGCTGCACTGAAGTCTAACAAGACAGCCCCCGCAATCATTTTATCATCAATTTCTCTCAGCCATTCATCAGTCATTTGTGTAAGTGCCATGCTTGTTGAGTGTCCTTCCCTATATGTGTACTGAAAGTCTGTGTTGAGCACTTGTTGGCTGCTTTTCCTTCACTCTAAGGTTCATCTCATCCCAAACCATCTCAATTGGGTTGAGCTCTGGTGATTGTGGAGGCCAGGTCATCTGATGAAGCACTCCATCACTCTCCTTCTTGGTCAAATAGCCCGTACACATCCTGGAGGTGTGTTGGGTCATAGTCCTGTTGAAAAACAAATGATAGTCCCACTAAGCGCAAACCAGATGGGATGGTGTATCGCTGCAGAATGCTGGTTAAGTGTGCCTTGAATTCTAAATAAATCACAGACAGTGTCACCAGCAAAGCACCATCACACCTCCTCCATGCTTCATGGTGGGAACCACACATGCAGAGATCATCCGTTCACCTACTCTGTGATATCTCACAAAAACATGGCGGTTGGAACCAAAAATCTAAAATCTGGACTCATTAGACCAAAGGACAGATTTCCACCGGTCTAATGTCCATTGTTCATGTTTCTTGGCCCATGCAAGTATGTTCTTATTATTTGTGTCCTTTAGTAGTGGTTTCTTTTCTGCAATTTGACCATGAAGGCCTGATTCACGCAGTTTCTTCTGAACAATTGATGTTAGATGTGTCTGTTACTTGAACTCTGTGAAGCATTTATTTGGGCTGCAATTTCTGAGGCTGGTAACTCTAATGAACTTATCCTCTGCAGCAGAGGTAACTCTGGGTCTTCCTTTCTTGTGGTTGTCCTCATGAGAGCCAGTTTCATCATAGCGCTTGATGGTTTTTGCGACAGCACTTGAAGAAACTTTCAAAGTTCTTAAAATGTTCTGCATTGACTGACCTTCATGCCTTAAAGTAATGATGGAATGTCATTCCTCTTTCCTTATTTGAGCTGTTCTTACCATAATATGGTCTTGGTCTTTTACCAAAAACCTGTTAATTGAAATGCATTCCAGACTACCTCATGAAGCTGGTTGAGAGAATGCCAAGAGTGTGCAAAGCTGTCATTAAGGCAAAGGGTGGCTACTTTGAAGAATCTCAAATATAAAATATACACTGCTCAAAAAAATAAATGGAACACTTAAACAACACATCCTAGATCTGAATGAAAGAAATCATCTTATTAAATACTTTTTTCTTTACATAGTTGAATGTGCTGACAACAAAATCACACAAAAACAATCAATGGAAATCCAATTTATCAACCCATGGAGGTCTGGATTTGGAGTCACACTCAAAATTAAAGTGGAAAACCAAACTACAGGCTGATCCAACTTTGATGTAATGTCCTTAAAACAAGTCAAAATGAGGCTCAGTAGTGTGTGTGGGCTCACGTGCCTGTATGACCTCGCTACAACGCCTGGGCATGCTCCTGATGAGGTGGCGGATGGTCTCCTGAGGGATCTCCTCCCAGACCTGGACTAAAGCATCCGCCAACTCCTGGACAGTCTGTGGTGCAACGTGGCGTTGGTGGATGGAGCGAGACATGATGTCCCAGATGTGCTCAATTGGATTCAGGTCTGGGGAACGGGCGGGCCAGTCCATAGCATCAATGCCTTCCTCTTGCAGGAACTGCTGACACACTCCAGCCACATGAGGTCTAGCATTGTCTTGCATTAGGAGGAACCCAGGGCCAACCGCACCAGCATATGGTCTCACAAGGGGTCTGAGGATCTCATCTCGGTACCTAATGGCAGTCAGGCTACCTCTGGCGAGCACATGGAGGGCTGTGCGGCCCCCCAAAGAAATGCCACCCCACACCATGACTGACCCACCGCCAAACCGGTCATGCTGGAGGATGTTGCAGGCACGGCGTCTCCAGACTCTGTCACGTCTGTCACGTGCTCAGTGTGAACCTGCTTTCATCTGTGAAGAGCACAGGGCGCCAGTGGCAAATTTGCCAATCTTGGTGTTCTCTGGCAAATGCCAAACGTCCTGCACGGTGTTGGGCTGTAAGCACAACCCCCACCTGTGGATGTCGGGCCCTCATACCACCCTCATGGAGTCTGTTTCTGACCGTTTGAGCAGACACATGCACATTTGTGGCCTGCTGGAGGTTATTTTGCAGGGCTCTGGCAGTGCTCCTCCTGCTCCTCCTTGCACAAAGGCGGAGGTAGCGGTCCTGCTGCTGGGTTGTTGCCCTCCTACGGCCTCCTCCAAAAGTGACCAAAACATCAGCCAGGAAGCAAAGGAACTGAGAAGGGGTCTGTGGTCCACCTGCAGAACCACTCCTTTATTGGGGGTGTCTTGCTAATTGCCTATCATTTCCACCTGTTGTCTATTCCATTTGCACAACAGCATGTGACATTTATTGTCAATCAGTGTTGCTTCCTAAGTGGACAGTTTGATTTCACAGAAGTGTGATTGACTTGGAGTTACATTGTGTTGTTTAAGTGTTCCCTTTATTTTTTTTAGCAGTATATTTTGAATTGTTTAACACTTTTTTGGTTACTACATGATTCCAAATGTATTATTTCATAGTTTTGATGTCTTCACTATTATTCTACAATGTAGAAAATAGTCAAAATAAAGAAAAACCCTTGAATGAGTAGGTGTGTCCAAACTTTTGACTGGTACTGTACATATTTATTTATTTACACATGACCTTTCAAAATCTTCCGTGACCCAAATTTGGGTCAGTAGTGGAGAATCGCTGGATTGAAGCATTCTGAAGGCTACTTTTCATGTTAGGGTACTTCACGTAGGCCTACCTTCCCTACCTTGCCTGGTGTCAGCAATCAAATTCAGAATGGAAACAATACCACAAACATACACAAGGATGTTGAATGTAAAATATGTAACATTGCATAACCAAGCAAAAACCTGTAAGAGGCAAGACATGATAAACTCCACACACAATAATATCAGGCACAATAGTGTGGAGGCAAACCACCACAACACCCATAGGGGGAGCCAAAGGATCTGGATGAGCAGGGATAGTAGAGACACTAGTGTCCAGATCACTCTAGGCAGAAAGAGACCATCATGCTGGGTAACCTTGAAGAGAAACAAAGGTAGGATTATGGCGCAACCAAGACATGCTGAACCCAACACACACAGTGTAACACAACAACAACAAAAATGTGTTTTATAACACTGCTCTGGACTGCATGTGGTATGGTTGGAGGGGGGACCAAACCTGGTTCGGGAGGTCTGAAGGGTGGATTTCCAGCTGTAGCCGATAATCTTCATCTGCAATCTTCCAAAGGGAGTACACTTTTACTGGGGAAAGAGTAAGAAGAACAGTTTGAAGAGCACAGTCAGTAATGTGCTCATACATCTACATTGTAATTGATCTGTCTATCCATTTGTATATTTCCCCCAACTGTTTAAATACTATTCTTCGCTGTGGGGAGTATTGGAAACGATCATATCTTTGGTATTGGTTATTGTGTACTCACAGAAGGCAATAATTGTTAGGAGTATGATCATCAGCTGTAACCAGCTCACATATCCACCAGACGTCTGATAGGAAAGAGGGAGAAGTTCAGTAAACTACTGTTGGATACCAACATTTAAGAATCATTCATTGGAATTTCATACAAATAAAATAAACTTGACTTTCAAGGCAACTCTCTCTGTCATGGTAACTAGTCATATCACACCAGATATTCTTGAGTCCCATATATGAAGAAAGAGCAACCAAAGGATTGGTGTCACCTCAGACCCGGACTCACCTCAGAGGCCCCTGTAACAGTATTACCCTCAGTCCTCTGTTGATGTTCGCGGAATGTGTTGGCAATGTTCGCCAGCCTATAGTTTCTGACGATATCAGTGTTGTCTGTGAATTCTCTTCGACATTCAGGACAGCTGTAATTGTTGTGGCACCTCATGCTCTGGATGCAGGGCAGGCAGTAGCTGTGTCCACATGGGAACTGGTGGGGATCATTTAGTATCTCATAGCAGACGAGACAAGTCAACTCCGGCAGAACACTGTCCATTTTGACAGAGTCAAGTATTTAATCCAACACCGACTTTAACACTTCACACAGCAATTTGACAGAGAAAAGATTAACATAAAGAAGCAAGAGTAACTACTGCAAGCAGTCTTAAAAAACGAAAGCAAAAGGAAAGTTATTGAGTTATTTCCTGTGTGGGAGGGGCCTGTGTGCGCCTGTGTGTATGTGTGTGTATGTGTGTTTGGGATTTAAGCAGATTCCTAGTCAACCTAATACAGGGACGGGCCACTTTTATGAGGGTGGGGGCAAAAAAAAAACAGAATTCATCATGAGGGGCCGCAGTGGCTCGTTGGTCTGCATAAAACCATTATAGTAAAACCACTATATTAAAACCATTATAGTAAAACCATTAAATTAAAACCATTATAGTAAAACCATTATAGTAAAACCATTATATTAAAACCATTATAGTAAAACCACTACAGTTAAACCATTATAGTAAAACCATTATAGTAAAATCATTATATTAAAACCATTATAGTAAAACCATTATATTAAAACCACTACAGTTAAACCATTATAGTAAAACCATTATATTAAAACCATTATAGTAAAACCACTATAGTTAAACCATTATATTAAAACCATTATAGTAAAACCATTATATTAAAACCATTATAGTAAAACCACTATAGTAAAACCACTATAGTTAAACCATTATAGTTAAACCATTATAGTAAAACCATTATAGTAAAACCACTACAGTTAAACCATTACAGTAAAACCATTATAGTAAAACCATTATGTTAAAACCATTATAGTAAAACCATTATGGTAAAACCATTATAGTAAAACCATGTGCAATCAAGTCATTTTCATGAGAAGGGAATGCAAAGCACAAGTATTATTTAATAACTTTGTCCAATGAACGCTGCAAGGCTTAAGGCTTAAGTTACAAAGCTTTAACAAGTATTACAATGTATTATTCTAGACATGATCAGAGGGAGAGAGAAAGCATAGCCTGAAAGGCCATGCCCCAAGAGTCCCTGAGGAGGAGAGAGACAGAAAGAGAGAGAGTATATCTCACCAGTGTCAGGAGCAAAATAGAAAGAGACAATTAATCTGCGAGCCTTTTATAGGCATCTGACTTGTTTGGATTCAAAATCTGACTTGTTGACTAATGGCATTACTACGGAGTTAATCCTTAAGAGTCGATTGAGGCACCCGTGCTATCTGTTGTTTTGCATGGGCTGCATCTCAATCCACCACAGCCGCCTATGTTGGCCTTCCACATCTGCGGTCAGACTAGGAGACATCACGAAAATTGGTCTTCTTGCAAAAAAGTATGTAGCATCTGACCGGTTTGGCCTACAAAACTAATATAATTCTATGGAAAGATGAGACTCACGAACAAGATGATGTTCTCCGTTTTGCTCTACGACCCCCACAATCCCCACGGGACTCGTCGGTACCGCCGATGTGCCAACTTCTGTCTGTAGCGTCTGAACCGTCTGAACCGTTTGGGCTACAAACTACACTGAACTAAAATATAAACACAACATGGAAAGTGTTGGTCCCATGTTTCATGAGCTGAAATAAAATATCTCAGAAATGTTTTATATGCTCAAAAAGCTTATTTATGTCAAATTTTGTGCACAAATTTGTTTACATCCTTGTTGCACAGGTGCACCTTGTGCTGGGGACAATAAAAGGCCAGTCTAAAATGTGCACTTTTGTCACACAACACAATGCCACAGATGTCTCAAGTTGAGGGAGCGTGTAATTGTCATGCTGACTGCAAGAATGTCCACCAGATGTTGCCAGAATGTTAATTTCTCTACCATCGTTTTAGAGAATTTGGCAGTACGACCAACCGGCCTCACAATCGCAGACCACGTGTAACCATGCCAGCCCAGGACCTCCACATCCAGCTTCTTCATCTGGGGAATAGTCTGAGATCAGCCACCCGGACAGCTGATGAAACTGTGGGATTGTTCGACCGAAACATTTCTGCACAAACTGTCAGAAACCGTCTCAGGGAAGCTCACCTGCGTGCTCGTCGTCCTCACCAGGGTCTTGACCTGACTACAGTTCGGCGTCATAACCTACTTCAGTAGGCAAAAGTGGCATTGTGTGGGCGAGCGGTTTGCTGATGCCAACGTTGTGAACAGAGTGCCCCATGGTGGCAGTGGGGTTATGGTATGGGCAGGCTTAAGCTGCGAACAACGAACACAATTGCATTTTATCAATGGCAATTTGAATGCACAGAGATACAGGGATGAGATCCTGAGGCCCATTGTCGTGCCATTCATCCGCCGCCACCACCTCATGTTTCAGAATGATAATGCATGTCACAAGGAAATGTACACAACTCCTGGAAGCTGAAAAGGTCCCAATTCCTCCATGGCCTGCATACTCACCAGACATGTCACGGATTGAGCATGTTTGGGGTGTTTTTTATTTATTCCCTTCCTATATATTTATATTACCAAAATTATGTGGACACCTGTTCGTCGAACATCTCATTCCAAAGTCATATGCATTAATATGGAGTTGGTCCCCCCTTTGCTGCAATAACAGCCTCCACTCTTCTGGGAAGGCTTTCCACTAGATGTTGGAACATTGCTGCCGGGACTTGCTGCCATTCAGTCACAAGAGCATTAGTGAGGTTGGGTGCTGATGTTGGGCGAATAGGCCTGGCTCACAGTCGACGTTCCAATTCATCCCAAAGGTGTTTGATGGGGTTGAGGTCAGGGCTCTGTGCAAGCCACAGAGCCCTGACTAAGGGGCCTAGCCCAAGTTCTTTCACACCGATCTCGACAAACCATTTCTGTTTGGACCTCACTTTCGGTACAGGGGCATTGTCATGCGGAAACAGGAAAGGGCCTTCCCCAAACTGTTGTCACAAAGTTGGAAGCACAGAATTGTCTAGAATGTCATTGTATGCAGCAGCGTTAAGATTTCCCTGCACTGGAACTAAGGGGCCTAACATAAACCATGAAAAACAGTACCAGACCATTATTCTTCCTACACCAAACATTACAGTTGGCACCATGCATTGAGGCAGTTAGCGTTCTTCTGGCATTCGTCAAACCCAGATTTGTCTGTCGGACTGCCAAGCCTGACGCTTGGCATTTAGCATGGTGATCTTAGGCTTTTGTGCGTCTGCTCGGCCAATGAAACCCATTTCATGAAGCTACGCGCTTCAGCACTCCCGTTCTGTGATCTTGTGTGGCCTACCACTTTGTGGCCAAGCCGTTGTTGCTCCTAGATGTTTCCACTTCACAATAACAGCACTTACAGTCGATGAGGGCAGCTCTAGCAGGGACATTTTTTTACGAACTAACTTGTTGGAAAGGTGGCATCCTATGACGGTGCCATATGGAAAGTCACTGAGCTCTTCAGTAAGGCTATTCTACTGCCAATGTTTGTGTATGGAGATTACATGGCTGTGTGCTCGATTTTATACACCTGTCAGCAATGGGTGTGGCTGAAATAGCCGAATCCACTCATTTGAAGGGGTGTCCATATACTTTTGTATATATAGTGTCTCCCCTTGATATAAGAGACACTTGAAAACCTTATTCCTTATGATTACAATTTTTTTACTTGCTGTTTTGCCATTAATTAACATGTTATTCAATTACATTTTTTATATATTTCATTTTATACCTACAGGTGTCCTAAAATCGCTAAATGATCCATGGTTTGGCCATTTAAAAACAATTCCAAATGTTAGTTTAGTAGAACCCCCCTCGCAAAGGCTAGACGGTGTGGCTAGACGATATGGCTAGTGTGGCTAGACGGTGCACTGTCCTTCTCTCAGCACATATCAAAGCTGCAGGCTAAAGTTAAATCTAGACTTGGTTTCCACTATCGAAATCACTCCTCTTTCACCTCAGCTGCCAAACTAACCCTGATTCAGATGACCATCCTACCCATGCTAGAATACGGAGACATAATTTATTGATTGGCAGGTAAGGGTGCTCTCGAGCGGCTAGATGTTCTTTACCATTCGACCATCAGATTTGCCACCAATGCTCCTTATAGGACACCACTGCACTCTATACTCCTCTGTAAACTGGTCATCTCTGTATTCCCGTCGCAAGACCCTCTGGTTGATGCTTATTTATTAAACCCTCTTAGGCCTCATTCCCCCCTTTCTGTGATATCTACTGCAGCCCTCATCCTCCACATACAACACCCGTTCTGCCAGTCACATTCTGTTAAAGGTCCCCAAAGCACACACATCCCTGGGTCGCTCCTCTTTTCAGTTCGCTGCAGCTAGCGACTGGAATGAGCTACAACAAGCACTCAAACTGGACAGTTTTATCTCAATCTTGTTATGGGTGTAAGATGGCACAGTGATGCCATCTGTTGGTAAATGTTAATTACTGCAACTCCAGTGTTTTACCGGTGTGCTTGAAATACCCGGATGTATTGCAATATACTGAACAAGACTGGTTACTCGCATCCATGCCTCTGTCTCGTCATTTAACATTCAAACATGGTGTCAGAGTCGGATAACTAACCATGCTTTCCGCAAATTAGAGTCACCTGTTCTGGTTTACCCCTAAAAATGCTTTTCTGAGGTAAACTTCGCCTGACGCCGGAATTGTCCTTAGCTAGAGTGAGTTTGCTAGTTAGCTTCAGTGTTGTTAGCACCGATTAGACATGGCAGCGAACATTCCCCCTCCCGCCGTTATGAAGCTTAGCGGAGACTGGAGCACAAACTGGGATACGTTTAGAGGTGAATGGGAGGACTATGCACTAGCAACGGGACTTCTGGAAAAGGACGATGAGGTAGTGGCTGCCACTTTGAGGACTATAATGGGAACAGAATGCCGACACGTATACAAACACAACCTGAACCTAACAGCAGCTCAGCAAGGTAACGCTACAGCTATTCTTGATGCTCTTGAACATTACTTCAAGCCAGCAAAGAACGTTATCTACGAGCGTTATGTTTTCGGTTGTTGCAAACAGGAGGACGGGGAGTCCATTGACAGCTTTGTCACTAGGCTAAGGGAAAAGGCAGCTACATGTGACTATGGTGCTTTAAGAGATGAACTGATCAGAGATAAGCTAGTGCTTGGCATAACTGATGAGGGCACCCGCAGACGTTTGCTGAGAGAACGCGACCTGACGCTGGTCTTGGCGGTGGAGACATGCCGTGCAGCAGAGCTTACTGATATACGGGTAAGGTCCATGGAACTAGAAAGACAACATATGGACAATGTCAATGCTACATTCAGGCAGCCAGTAAGGAAATTCCCCTTTGCCACTGCTAAGGCTAATACTACAGCCAACTCTGCAGCAGACAACCCCAATACGTGCAGATATTGTGGCATTTCTCATGGACGAGGAAAAGAATACTGCCCAGCCTATGGAAAAATATGCAAATCCTGTGGTACAGCTAATCACTTCGCAAGGGTCTGCATGAAAAGCAAGAGAAAGGAGGGTAAAGTGCACTCCATTGAAACAAACACAGATGAAGGGAACAACAGCACAGAGGATGTATATGCTAGCGAGTGCATAGGGGCAGTGAGGGCAAAAGGACAAAAGTGGTTTGTCACTCTGCTACTTAATAATAAACCACAGCAATGCCAGCTAGATTCAGGGGCCACATGTAATGTTATGAGCCTTAGAGACAAAAGGAGGCTCGCGCCCAGAGACAAACTCACACAGAGTAGCACCAAGCTGAAACTGTATTCGGGACAGTTCATGACCTCTTTAGGCCTGTTTGTGACAGAGTGTGTTTTACGTGGCCAGAAACACACCCTTGAGTTTGAAATAGTTGAGGCTAGTCAACAGCCATTACTGTCAGGTTCTACATGCGAGCGCCTTGGACTCATTAACTTCACCATCCCAGCTGATCTTAACATTGTAGACAATGTCCAGGCTGGGCCCCTGAGCAAGGAGACACTCCTGAGCAAGTACCATGATGTCTTCAATGCACCGGTCGAGTCAGTTCCCGGCGAAGTCCACTTTGAGTTGGACGCAGCAATCCAGCCTGTCCAGTGTGCACCCCGCAATGTACCAGTGGCCATGAAAGCAGCTACAAAGGCTCAGCTTGACAAATACGAAGCAGATGGCCACATGATATCCGTCACCGAGCCTACAGACTGGATAAGTAATATGGTCATCGTCAAGAAACCAGACAAGCTACGGATATGCATTGATCCTAAACACCTCAACCGGGCTCTGAGACGCTCACATTATATTATGCCCACGTTGGAGGATGTTCTTTACAAGCTCCCAAAGGCCAGAGTCTTCACGCTCGTGGACGCCAGAGATGCCTTCCTGCAGTGCAAGCTCGACGAGCCCAGCAGCTACATGACCACCTTTTGGACACCCTGGGGCAGGAAGAGGTGGTTGAAGCTCCCGTTTGGTGTCTCCGTGGCTCCAGAGGTGTATCAGCGGAAACAGCATGAGCTGTTGATGGGACTCAGTGGCGTGGAACCCATAGCAGATGACATCCTCGTAGTGGGCTGTGGGGACAGTGATGAGGAGGCAGAATGTGACCATGATGCCAAGCTGCTGGCCCTGATGGTCAGATGCAGACAGGTCAAGCTAAGGCTAAGCATAAAAAAGCTTCAGTTTAAAGTGCCAGAGGTCCGCTTTCATGGGCACATCTTGTCCTCCACTGGATTGAAGGCGGATCCTGAAAAAGTGAAGGCTGTCTTGGAAATGCCCCACCCATCTGACGTGAAGGCAGTGCAGCGCTTCGTCGGATTCGTCACCTACCTGGCCAAGTTCCTACCGCGGCTCTCTGAAGTGTGTGAGCCACTAAGGAGGCTCATGGACAAGGACACCATCTGGCATTGGCTCCCAAAACATGACGCAGCGGTGAGGGAAATAAAACAACTGGTCACCCAGACACCTGTACTGCGATACTACGATGTGTCAAAACCTGTCACGATTCAGAGTGACTCAAGCCAGTATGGACTTGGCTGTTGCCTCATGCAGGAGGGCCAGCCTGTGGCATTCGCCTCTAGGGCACTCACCCCAACAGAGCAGAACTATGCCCAGATAGAGAAGGAGTGCCTCAGCATTGTGTTTGCATGCCAACGCTTCCACCACTATCTGTACGGGCGCGACAATATTACCGCAGAGACAGATCACAAGCCCCTTATTGCTATATTCAGCAAGCCTCTCCTGAATGCCCCGAAACGACTGCAGAGCATGCTACTGGCCCTACAAAACTACAACCTCAAGGTGGTGTATAAGCCAGGGCCAGAGATGTATGTGAGTGACACGCTCAGCAGGGCTACTGCATCAGGCACTCACACACGCTCCATGCATGAACGACACGCAGTGTGCAGCTTACAAACAGAGCAAGTGGATGTTGAACACATCAACCAGGCTGACTACCTCAATGTCACGGACCAGCGCCTGATACAAATCAGACAGCACACAGACAGGGACGAGCAACTCCAGGCATTGAGGTCTGTGATTCTGATGGGCTGGCCCGACTGCAAGGAAGAAACTGCTTTAGCCGTCAGAGATTATTGGCCAGTCAAAGAGGAGCTCAGTGTTCAAAACGGAGTAATATTCAAGGGTCAGAGAGTCGTTATTCCCCGGTCTCTGCGCCCTGAGATGTTGGCGCGCGTGCACTCAAGTCACATAGGAGGTGAGGCCTGTTACAGACAAGCACGTGACACACTGTATTGGCCAGGAATGCAGAGTGAAATCAAAGACTATGTCAGTAAATGCACAATCTGCAATGAATATGCCACTGAGCAACAGAGAGAGACGATGATGTCCCACGAGCTACCGATGCGCCCCTGGCAGATAGTAAGTCTAGATCTCTTCCAGCACAGTGGCAAAGACTTTCTGCTGGTAGTCGATCATTACTCAGACTTCTGGGAGATTGACCTCCTCCCCGACCTCTCAGCAGAGACAACAATCAAACGCTGCAAGGCTCAGTTTGCCCGCTATGGCCAGCCAGATAGGGTAATTTCAGACAATGGACCCCAATTCTCCGGGGTTGAGTTCCGAAAATTTGCTGCAGATTGGGAATTCGAGCACGTCACTTCATCACCACGACACCCAAAAGCTAATGGGAAGGCGGAGTCCGCAGTCAAAATCGCAAAGAACCTCTGCAAAAAAGCTCTGCGAGAGGGCAAAGATGCCTGGAAAGCAATCCTGCAGTGGCGCAATACCCCGACAGAAGGCATGGATAGCAGCCCGGCCCAGCGCCTCATGGCACGGCGCTTAAAAGCAGCTCTGCCAGTAGCCAGCACTCTCCTGGAGCCATGTGTGGTGACAGACGTCACAGAAGCTACGTCACAGAAGACAGGTCTCCAAGTTCATCTATGACAAAAGACAGAACCCCAGCAAGTCACATGGGGCCTGAGGCACTGGGCGAAGAGCCAGGGGATCACAGGTCGGCCGCTCCCTCGCCCATCAATACTCCCCTTAGACAGTCAGGTGACACGCCTGTGCGGGAACCCGCAGTCCTCGCAGACAAGCCCCCTGTTTTTTCACGCTGTGGGCGTCTGTCCCAGCCACCAAAAAGACTTAATCTGTAGGTTTCCCATTAGGGATTGTTGACAGACAGAGATAAAAGTGAAGAGTATCAAAATGTGTTAAGTTGTTACCTGAAAAAAAAAAAAAAAAAAAAAAATACTAAACTGTTCATGTTGGAAATTATTACTAGGTTTGTTTTGTTAGTGAATTGACAGCTCCTGTCCTATTTTATAAAAGGAAAGATGTTATGGGTGTAAGATGGCACAGTGATGCCATCTGTTGGTAAATGTTAATTACTGCAACTCCAGTGTTTTACCGGTGTGCTTGAAATACCCGGATGTATTGCAATATACTGAACAAGACTGGTTACTCGCATCCATGCCTCTGTCTCGTCATTTAACATTCAAACAAATCTCTTCATTCAAAGACTCTTACTGACAGTTGTGTTGATGTACACACTGTACATATATTTTTCTATTTTTCTTTTCTTTTGTGTTATTGACTCTACGTTTGTTTATGTGTAACTCTGTGTTGTTGTTTTTGTCGCACTGCTTTGCTTCATCTTGGCCAGGTCGCAGTTGTAAATGAGAACTTGTTCTCAACTGGCCTACCTGGTTAAATAAAGGTTTAATAAAATAAAAAAGAAATAAAAAGGCTTAGTCTTTTCAGGGTTAACTTCCAATCAGATACAGTATCAGACCTACAGGACGTAAAGACAACAGGACCTCTGCTACCCAGACGTGTGACAAAATGGATGTTGGAGAGATAGTGCAGCATTCCTGAGACAACACAAAGGAAAACCTTCCATACAGTTGATAAGAGTCACTTCGGAGGTTGGGCACAGTACATAGTCATGTGAAGGTGGCAGTTGTGCCAGTTGCAGGTCTAAAGTGCTAAGGGGCGCCCTAGTACCTAGAGGTATTACTTTCCACTCTGTAAATCACTGCACTGCTTCCTCATTCCCTCAGTCCAACCAGCCTTATACTGACCAAGGACTGAGGGAGAGAGAAGACGACAAGCTAAGTCAATGAGTCACACAGACAGATAAAACAACAACACTAAAAGTTCTGAGGTAATTAGATCAAGTGGTGGACAGAGCCACAGGGATCTGGATCTACATGTATAGTGGTTTAAACTGAAGTCGAACTTAAAGTTTATGTGAACTGAACTGGACTAACCCAAACAGAGTTGGGCTAAGCAGGACCAGGACAAAGTGGAACCATGACAGCAACCACTAGACGGGTTTACAAGAGGAGGGAGACCATCACAGCCCTTCCTCTGTATTACTCAGGACAGCTGCTGAAGAAATACACTGGACAGAAGGTAACGAACAGGAGAGAGAGAATGGGGGATAGGCCAATAAGGACGGGCAGAGAGAAAATGACAGAGTGACCCTTACGAAAATAAAGTAAAAAAAGTGATATATTTAACATCACGTAATACATGTAGATGCAAATAGCATCTTTGCCCAAATGCATATAATGCCTGAAAATTTCCCAGAAATGCATGGCTATGACATCTAGTCTACCTGGTGGCCAAAGTGGCTCCTCATGCAGCTTCTTAAATTACTCTTTACATATTGATCAATGGAGATTTGAATTTAAATGTTTTATTTAACCTTTATTTAACTAGGCAAGTCAGTTAAGAACAAAAATCTTATTTACAATGAGGCCTACCAGAAGGCAAAAGGCCTCCTGCGGATTAAAAAGAAAAAAAGGGAAAAAAAATATAGGACAAAACACACATCACGACAAGAGAGACACCACAACACTACATAAAGAGAGACCTAAGACAACAACATAGCATGCCAGCAACACATGAAAACACAGCATGGTAGCAACACAACACGACAACAACATGGTAGCTACACAACATGGCAGCAGCACAACATGGTAGCAGCACAAAACATGGGACAAACATTATTGGGCACAGACAACAGCACAAAGGGCAAGAAGGTAGAGACAACAATACATCACACGAAGCAGCCACAACTGTCAGTAAGAGTGTCCATGATTGAGTCTTTGAATAAAGAGATTGAGATAAAACTGTCCAGTTTGAGTGTTTGTCGCAGCTTGTTCCAGTCGCTAGCTGCAGCGAACTGAAAAGAGGTGCGACCCAGGGATGTGTGTGCATTGGGGACCTTTAGCAGAATGTGACTGGCAGAACGAGTGTTGTATGTGGAGGATGAGGGCTGCAGTAGGTATCTTAGATAGGGGGGAATGAGGCCTAAGAGGATTTTATAAATAAGCATCAACCAGTGGAGATAATTGTTTTGCCCACCAAACAAAACTTTGGCAGTGATATAATCTAAATTGTACATTTTTGGGGGGAGATTTCAACTAATTTAAACATTCTATCATAAAGAGCACATGTTTAACTTCATAAAAAACATATTGAGAGGGAAAAAAATACTATAGTAAGTGCCTCTCTTTAGCTTAATGAAATAATGAAATCGGCGTTAGGCTGTTTAAAAGAATTAAAAATAAAAATGTTTTTTTAGTGATTTAAACAAAAACTATACATTGTACAACACTTCACAATAAAGTGTCTTCAGAAAGTATTCACACCAGTTGACTTTTTCCACATTTATCTTTGTTACGAACTAGGATTAAAATGGATTTGATTGTTTGTTTTTTCAACGATATCCACAAAGTACTCTGTCAAAGTGGGAAAAAAAATGTATATTTTGAAAAAGATGAATGAAAAATGAAACACTAATATATGCTGATTAGATAAGTATTCAACCCCCTGAGTCAATACATGTAAGTTCGCCTTTTGGCAGCGATGACAGCTGTGAGTCTTTTGAGTAAGTCTCCAGAGCTTTGCACACCTGGATTGTACAATATTTGCCAATTATTCTTTTTTACACTCTTCAAGCTCTGCCAAGATGGCTGTTGATCATTTTCTAGACAGACATTTTCAAGTCTTGCAATAGATTTTCAAGCCAATTTAAGTCCGAACTGTAACTAGGCCACACAGGAACATTCAATGTTGTCTTGGTAAGCAACTCCAGTGTATATTTGGCCCTGAGTTTAACTTCTTGTCCTGCAGAAAGGGGAATTTGTCTCACAGTGTTGGAAAGCAGACTGAACCAGGTTTTCCTCTAGAATTTTGCATGTGCTTAAATCTATTCCATTTATTTGTATCAAAAAAAAAACCCTAGTCCTTGCCAATGACGAGCATACCCATAACATGATGCAGCCCCCACCATCCTTGAAAATATGAAGACTGATACTCAGTGATGTGTTGTGTTGGATTTGCCACAAACAATGCTTTTATTCAGGACAAAAAGTTAATTTCTTTGCCAATTATTGGGCAGTATTACTTTAGTGCCTTATTGCAAACAGGATGCATGTTATGGAATATTTTTATTCTGTACAGGCTTCCTTCTTTTCACTCTGTTAATTAGGTTAGTATTGTTGAGTAACTACAATATGGTTGAGCCATCCTCAGTTTTCTCTTATCACAGCCATTAAACTCTGTAACTGTTTTAAAGTCACCATTGGCCTCATGGTAAAATCACTGAGCGGTTTCCTTCCTCTCCGGCAACTGAGTTAGGAAGGACACCTGTATCTTTGTTGTGACTGGGTGTATTGATACACCATCCAAAGTGTAATTAATAACTTCACCATGCTTAAAGGGATATTCAATGTCTGTTTTGTTTTTTACCCATCTACCAATAGGTGCCATTTTCTTTGCGAAGCATTGGAAAACCTCCCTGGTCTTTGTGGTTGAATCTGTGCTTCACTACTCGACTGATGTGTGGGGTACAGAGATGGGGCAATGATTAAAAAATGATGTTTATCGATATTATTGCACACAGAGTGAGTCCATGCAACTTATGTGACTTGTTAAGCAAATTTTTAATTTTGGACGTATTTAGTCTTGCCATAACAAAGGAGTTAAATAGTTATTGTGGCAGGTAGCCTAGTGGTTAGAGCGCTGGGCCAGTAACCGAAAGAGTTGCTAGATCAAATCCCTGAGCTGACAAGGTATAAATTTGTCATTCTGCCCCTGAACAAGGCAGTTAGCGCACTGTTCCTAGGCTGTCATTGTCACATCCTGACCAGTATAAGGGGTTATTTGTTATTGTAGTTTGGTCAGGACGTGGCAGGGGTGTGTTTGTTTAGTGTTGTCAGAGTTTTTGGGTAGTGTTCTATGTTTTGTATTTCTATGTTATATTTCCTAGTTATTATATTTCTATGTTTAGTTTATTGTTTTGACCTTCAATTGGAGGCAGCTGTTCCTCGTTGCCTCTAATTGAAGGTCCGATTTAGTAGGGGGTGTTTTTTCATGGGGTTTTTGTGGGTAGTTGTTTGTTGTTTAGCTGTGTGCCTGACAGGACTGTTTTCGTCGTTCTTTTGGTTCAGTGTTCATTTATTTAATAAAGAAGAAAATGAGCATACACATTCCAGCTGCATTTTGGTCCAATCACTACGACGGCCGTGACAGTCATTATAAACAAGAATTTTTCTTAACTGAAATGCCTAGTTAAATAAAAAAAAATGGACTCAAGATATTTCAGCTTTAAAAGTGTATAAATGTCAACAACAAAAAAATATAAATGTATATTCAGGCTGTAACAGAGCAAAGTGTGGAAAGAGTTAAGGGGTGTGAATACTTTCTGAAGGCACTGTATTTCAACTTGTAGGTCTAGGTTTTGTGCATCCCATGCGTGGTATGATACAGAACCTCCAACTGGTAATTACTAGTTAAATCAACCATGAATCCTCTTGTAACAGGGAGAATGGAAGGTTGTTGTGTATTACAGGGAGGGCCAATTGAATGCAAGTTTCACAAAAAATGTTAAACATTTCTAGCCTGTCTATCTATGCGTGACAGGGTTGGCGTGTTATGCTCTAGATGCTCAGTTTTTCCCCACAAAACACCAGAAAATGGCCTAAAAGAGTAGAACCAGCTCACCTGGTTGTACACTATGATTTGACTATTAGATGTTCAATGTTTCTTTTGAAGTAAATGTTTAAAAAGGAATAGTTTCACCCTATTAAAATGATAGTTCAGTTCACATAACATAACAGGGTTGACCTTCAAATGAGGGACAGAAGTAAATGAATCATTAATCACATAATCTTTCAAAAATATTTATTTAACCAGGTAGGCAGGTTGAGAACAAGTTCTCATTTACAACTGCGACCTGGCCAAGATGAAGCAAAGCAGTTTGACACACAACAACACAGATTTACACATGGAATAAACAAACATACAGTCAATAATACAGTAGAAAAAGTCTATATACAGTGTGTGCAAATGAGGTAAGATAAGGGAGGTAAGGCAATAAATAGGCCATGGTGGCGAAGTAATTACAATATAGCAATTAAACACTGGAGTGATAGATATGCAAAAGATGAATGTGCAAGTATAGATACTGGGGTGTAAAGGAGCAAGATAAATAAATAAATACAATATGGGGATGAGGTAGTTGGATGGGCTATTTACAGATGGGCTATGTACAGGTGCAGTGATCTGTGAGTTGCTCTGACAGCTGGTGCCTAAAGTTAGTGAGGGAGATATGAGTCTCCAGCTTCAGTGATTCTTGCAGTTTGTTCCAGTCATTTGCAGCAGGGAACTGGAAGGAATGGAGGCCAAAGGAGGAATTGGCTTTGGGGGTGACCAGTGAAATATACCTGCTGGAGCGCGTGCTACGGGTGGGTGCTGCTATGGTGACCAGTGAGCTGAGATAAGGCGGGGCTTTACCTAGCAAAGACTTGTAGATGACCTGGAGCCAGTGGGTTTGGTGACGATTATGAAGCAAGGGCCAGCCAACGAGAGCGTAAAGGTCGCAGTGGTGGGTAGTATATGGGGCTTTGGTGACAAAACGGATGGCACATGCTCTACAACATTCGCAGAGTACGACCCTGCCTCACACAGGAAGCGGCGCAGGTCCTAATCCAGGCACTTGTCATCTCCCGTCTGGATTACTGCAACTCGCTGTTGGCTGGGCTCCCTGCCTGTGCCATTAAACCCCTACAACTCATCCAGAACGCCGCAGCCCGTCTGGTGTTCAACCTTCCCAAGTTCTCTCACGTCACCCCGCTCCTCCGCTCTCTCCACTGGCTTCCAGTTGAAGCTTGCATCCGCTACAAGACCATGGTGCTTGCCTACGGAGCCGTGAGGGGAACGGCACCTCCGTACCTTCAGGCTCTGATCAGTCCCTACACCCAAACGAGGGCACTGCGCTCATCCACCGCTGGCTTGCTGGCCCCCCTACCTCTGAGGAAGCACAGTTCCCGCTCAGCCCAGTCAAAACTGTTCGCTGCTCTGGCACCCCTATGGTGGACCAAGCTCCCTCACGACGCCAGGACAGCGGAGTCAATCACCCCCTTCCGGAGACACCTGAAACCCCACCTCTTTAAGGAATACCTGGGATAGGACAAAGTAATCCTTCTAACCCCCCCCCCCTAAAAGATTTAGATGTACTATTGTAAAGTGGTTGTTCCACTGGATATCATAAGGTGAATGCACCAATTTGTAAGTCGCTCTGGATAAGAGCGTCTGCTAAATGACTTAAATGTAAATGTTAAATGTGATAGACTGTATCCAGTTTATTGAGGAGAGTGTTGGAGGCTATTTTGTAAATGACATCGCCGAAATCGAGGATCGGTAGGATTGTCAGTTTTACGCGGGTATGTTTGGCAGCATGAGTGAAGGATGCTTTGTTGTGAAATAGGAAGCCGATTCAAGATTTAATTTTGGATTGGAGATGCTTAATGTGAGTCTGGAAGGAGAGTTTACAGTCTAATCAGACACCTAGGTATTTGTAGTTGTCCACATATTCTAAGTCAGAACCGCCCAGAGTAGTGATGCTGGACGGGCGGGCAGGTGCGGGCAGTGATCGATTGAAGAGCATACATTTAGTTTTACTTGCATTGAAGAGAAGTTGGAGGCCACGGAAGGAGAGCTGTATGGCATTGAAGCTCGTCTGGAGGTTTGTTAACACAGTGTCCAAAGAAGGGCCAGAAGTATACAGAATGGTGTCGTCTGCGTAGAGGTGGATCAGAGAATCACCAGCTGCAAGAGCGACGTCATTGATGAATACAGAGAAGAGTGTCGGCCCGAGAATTGAACCCTGTGGCACCCCCATAGAGACTGCCAGAGGTCCGGACAACAGGCCCTCCGATTTGACACACTGAACTCTATCAGAGAAGTAGTTGGTGAACCAGGCGAGGCAGTCATTTGAGAAACCAAGGCTGTTGAGTCTGCCGATAAGAATGTGGTGATTGACAGAGTCGAAAGCCTTGGCCAGGTCGATGAATACGGTTGCACAGTATTGCCTCTTATCGATGGCAGTTATGATATCCTTTAGGACCTTGACCGTGGCTGAGGTACACCCATGACCAGCTCTGGAACCAGATTGCATAGCGGAGAAGGTACGGTGGGATTCAAAATGGTCGGTGATCTGTTTGTTAACTTGGCTTTCGAAGACCTTAGAAAGGCAGGGTAGGATAGATATAGGTCTGTAGCAGTTTGGGTCAAGAGTGTCTCCCCTTTGAAGAGGGGGATGACTGTGGCAGCATTCCAATCTTTGGGAATCTCAGACGATACGAAAGCGAGGTTGAACAGGCTAGTAATAGGGGTTGCAACAATTTCGGCACATAATTTTACAAAGAGAGGGTCCAGATTGTCTAGCCCGGCTAATTTGTAGGGTTCCAGATTTTGCAGCTCTTTCAGAACATCAGCTATCTGGATTTGGGTGAAGGAGAAATGGGGGAGGCTTGGGCGAGTTGCTGTGGGGGGTGCAGGGCTGTTGACCGGGGTAGGGGTAACCAGGTGGAAAGCATGGCCAGCCGTAGAAAAATACTTATTGAAATTCTCAATTATTGTGGATTTATCGGTGGTGACAGTGTTTCCTAGCCTCAGTGCAGTGGGCAGCTGGGAGGAGGTGCTCTTTTTCTCCATGGACTTTACAGTGTCCCAGAACCTTTTTGAGTTTGTGCTAGAGGATGCAAATTTCTGTTTGAAAAAGCTAGCCTTTGCTTTCCTAACTGCCTGTGTACTGTATATTGGTTCCTAACTTCCCTGAAAAGTTGCATATCGCGGGGGCTATTTGATGCTAATGCAGTACGCCACAGGATGTTTTTGTGCTGGTCAAGGGCAGTCAGGTCTGGAGAGAACCAAGGGCTATATCTGTTCCTGGTTCAATTTTTTTTTTAATGGGGCATGCTTATTTAAGATGGTGAGGAAGGCACTTTTAAAGAATAACCAGGCATCCTCTACTGACGGGATGAGGTCAATATCCTTCCAGGATACCCGGGGCAAGTCGATTAGAAAGGCCTGCTCGCCGAAGTGTTTTAGGGAGCGTTTGACAGTGCTGAGCACTTGTTGGCTGCTTTTCCTTCACTCTGCGGTCTAACTCATCCCAAACCATCTCAATTTGGTTGAGGTTGGGTGATTGTGGAGGGCAGGTCATCTGATGCAGCACTCCATCACTCTCCATCTTGGTCAAATAGCCCTTACACAGCCTGGAGGTGTGTTTTGGGTCATTGTCCTGTTGAAAAACAAATGATAGTCCCACTAAGCGCAAACCAGATGCGATGGCATATCGCTGCAGAATGCTATGGTAGCCATGCTGGTTAAGTGTGCCTTGAATTCTAAATAAATCACAGTGTCGCCAGCAAAGCACCCCCACACCATCACACCTCCTTCGCCATGCTTCACGGTATGAACCACACATGCGGAGATCATCCGTTCACCTACTCTGCGTCTCACAAAGACACAGTGGTTGGAACCAAAAATCTCAAATTTGGACTCATCAGACCAAATGACAGATTTCCACCGGTCTAGTGTCCATTGCTTGTGTTTCTTGGCCCAAGCAAGTCTCTTCTTATTATTGGTATCCTTTAGTAGTGGTTTCTTTTCAGCAATTCGACCATGAAGGCCTGATTCACTCATTCTTCTGAACAGTTGATGGTGAGATATGTCTGTTACTTGAACACAGTGAAGCTGTATATAGACTATTTTTTCTATTGTGTTATTGACTGTACGCTTGTTTATTCCATGTGTAACTCTGTGTTGTTGTTTGTGTCGCACTGCTTTGCTTTATCTTGGCCAGGTCGCAGTTGTAAATGAGAACTTGTTCTCAACTATCTTACCTGCTTAAATAAAGGTGAAATAAAAAATAAATACAAATAAAAGCATTTATTTGGACTGAAATCTGAGTTGCAGTTAACTCTAATGAACTTATCCTCTGTAACAGAGGTAACTCTGGGTCTTCCTTTCCTGTGGCGGTCCTCGTGAGAGCCAGTTTCATCATAGCGCTTGATGGTTTTTGCGACTGCACTTGAAGAAACTTTGAAAGTTCTTGAAATTTTCCTGATTGACTGACCTTCATGTCTTAAAGTAAGAATGGACTGTCCTTTCTCTTTGATTATTTGAGCTGTTCTTGCCATAATATGGACTTGGTCTTTTACCAAATAGAGCTACTTCTGTACACCACCCCGACCTTGTCACAACACAGCTGATTGGCTCAAATGCATTAAGAAGGAAATCAATTCCACAAATTGACTTTTATCAAGGCACACCTGTTAATTGTAATGCATTCCAGGTGACTACCTCATGAAGCTGGTTGAGAGAATGCCAAGAGTGTACAAAGCTGTCATAAACGCTAAGATTTGCTACTTTGAAGAATGTCAAATATAAAACACTTTTTTTGGTTACAGCATGATTCCATATATGTTATTTCATAGCTTTGATGTCTTTAGTATTATTCTACAATGTAGAAACTTTTCACTGGTAAAGTATACAAAGTAAATCAATTCATTTGGGCATGTTTCTGCAACTGTAGAGCAATGGACTTCATGTTGAATCTGGTTTGGACTTTTCCAGGAATTTAAGAACTTTTATGGGGAGCTCCGTGGATCTACAATCTTTCTGTACACAGACGAGATGCATGACACAGTAAGAGAATAGTTGCACTCATCTAATGTCTCGGTTGTATTGTATCAAGTGTTGGAATCTATCTATGGCTTGACTAATCAGATACGTACTTCCCTATCAGTACTCAGAGAAACTGGACCTTCAGATGTTGAAGTCGATGTCGATGGATTCTCCTTATCAAAACAACAGGTCAACCATCTACACTCTCACCCTGACCAATGAGGAAGTGCAGCTAAAGGTAATTTAGGTTACATTCAGTCAAGTTATTGCCACTCCTGATCAGAACGTGTTACTGGCAATAGCCATAAAGGGGTTGCATAATCCTGCAGATTTACGAGACAGGTATCTGTTGATATCTGATCTAGGTGGATAACCCCAACACAGGAGAGGAGTGGAGAGGCTTCATCATGACTGTGGCCACTGTGAGTATGTAACACACACACACACACACATTGGGCTGTCAGGGTTAAATACTCATTCTGACCCACTTTCCTAAGAGTTAAGTAAGAACAGAGAACTTCTAGATTAAACTAAAGAGCAAAGTAAATATAAGCTTGCAATTTCTTTGATGATGTGCCCTGTAGAAGGAGATCCCCAGTAACCTGCAGCTGCTCCCAGGTCAGATGCTGAGGCTGGAAGAGGTTCTGTCTGAGGAGAAGAAGAGACAGGCCCCACTTTCTCCCCTGCCTTACACCTACCATATCCATCCCTCCTCAGGCGACACATATGACGACGCCCTCTCTGGAATCCCCCTGTGAGTATTGCCATGTTTCTATTCATTATTTTGATACAAAAATGCGTTTTATCTAGTCTCCTCTCAACCTCCTTTTCTTCTCCTCTCTCCAGCTGTTTCTTTCCTGTGTCTCGACAGAAGGCAGAGAAGATGTTGAAGGAGAACACAGAGTATGGCAGCATCATTCTCCGCCCCTCGACTGACAACACTAACTACGCCATCACCTTGAGACAGGACCACCCCAGGTCTTGAACTTAAACATCTCACCCCTGACCTTTAACCCAGAACTCCAACACCCTGTAACTTACAGGCCTCAAGTTTCTCCCCCCTTCACTAAACAAGCCTTTATTGACAACAGCACCCTAGCCCCATCATACAACAGTGTCTCTGGCTGAGGGAGTAGAGAGGAGACCGAGTACTCTTGAGATTTACCAGACTCTTTTTATCTTTCAGTGGCCCAGTGATGAAGAACTACAAAGTGCTTTCCATAGACACAGGCTTCATCATAGAACTAGATGCCCCGGTGAGTCCTGCTCCTGCAGCCTGATTCCTTGTACTGAATGTCTGACTCTCATCCCATCTGGATGGGCTCAAAACACAGCACTGATATGAGACGACACTCTGTATATGCTTGGTGTCTTGACAGCCCTTCAAGTTCGTCCGATATCTGCTTCTGATATGAGGTAACATCCTAATGTCTGTCCGTTTCATCAGGTGACTGTCCCTTCCCTGGGGGCAGTGCTAGATCACTTCCTGAAGGCGACAGAGTTCCGTCTGCACCCATACCTGGTTCCCCAGACCTACGACACCTGCATTGGTGAGAGAGCGTCACAACACCACAAATAAGATGACTCACCACTGAAGGCTAAACTTATCCCCATAACAATCCTATCATTACTCCTGTATTGTACAGGGTGTGTAACTTGTGACCTGTGCCCATCAGATTTGCCACTCACATTGCCCTGTTTTCCACCCAAACCGGTCCCCCGGGCGAGAGTGGCACCGATGATCCACACAAAGTCCCCGAAAGGGAGCACCCCTCCCTCCTTTCCCAAACTCCCAATCAAAGCCAAAGAGGCAGGAAACGAATATCAGGACGCAGATGAAGTATTAACCCCAGGTGTGTGGGTCACAATCAACTTCAGAGCATCAGTGTGTTTACAATAGACGTGGCTGCAGTCTCAGACTTGTAAGTTCTCTTCAGTCTGTCTCTACTCTCTGTTTTCGTCTCTCCAGACCCCAGACCTGAAGACCTGGATTAGGAGCTCCACACAGCAGTACCGAAGGGGATAAAACAGACCTACACAGGGGAACAGTTTTCACACACTACACAAAAATCACACACAGAGCAACATTGTCATGAACACACATGAACACACTTGATGTATAGCATCGAGCAAGGTTTTATTTCTCTGTGGTTTTGTACCCAAATGTCACGTTGGCGAGGAAACAACCTGTCAATCATCCTTGTAAAGATGTGTACACTACAGTAAATGCACTTTTTGTTTTAGAGCTCATGCTTGGCTCCAGTTAAAAATTAGCCAATGAGATGTAGATTTTATATAATAAAATGGTGCATAAAGATTAACACTGGATATCTGAATTGTCAGCTTCTGACCTTTGCACGCACGTACACACACACACCCGAAATAAACTACCACACAAATGCTTCAGGACCATTGAATACATTTATTTTCCAAGTCACACGCAGGAGTCAACCAGCATAATTGTGTTTCAACCATTACAATATTTTTTTATCAATAATTATCTTATATATAATCAGTATTTTTTAAAAATCATATCACTATTATCAGTTTGTATCATAGGTGAAAGGTTAAAGGACTTATCACTCAATGACAGCTGGGTTGTGAAAAATAAAGGTAAATAAAAGTGTTCTCTCCATCCATTCAGGGCCTTAAGTGCACTCTCACAGCAGCACTGCTAGTTTTACCATCTCTCCCTCCCAGTGACCCTCATCTCTCAAAACAACCCTTCCCACTGGACAGGTGACAGCAAATACAGCAGGTGCCCACTGGTGAATGGAAAGTAGTTTCCACCAGATTGCTTTTACCCACCTTGAGGCCAGTACCATCTTTAACTCCCTACATCCCTCCCTGCAGTCTGGTCCCATACTCTCCTAATGCCCAATTATTAAGACATCATAAATGAAAAGAATAAAATAATAATTTAACATTGCAGGGTAAAAAAACTAAAACAATAACTTAACATGTTTGTTCCCCAATCAAGACACGTGGCTACTTCTCTAAAAGTGACAGCTGAAGGATCCTCTCCAGCTCATCCTCTTCCTCCTGCCTCGCCCTGTAACAGGAAACGGAATTAAGTCATTAGATCCCGGAAACTGGCAATCAAGCTCCCCAAATCCTTTCCTCATCCATCCTTATAATCCCACTCTGCATGGCTGTGTTCAAATACTCTAGAACGGGTTCCTATCCTCATCCCTTTCCCTGGTCAGAAAACAATGGATGATCAGAGAAAGAAACCCTACAAGCACTCATCCCTGTCACACCTGTCCATCTCTTCCTGTTCCCTGCACGAGAGTTCCATGGCGATGCGTAGCTGCTCGTCAAAGCTGTTTCCCCCGGGAAATGGCCCCGGCAACCGCGGCTCAGCCACTGAGCTGTAGGAGGGAGGGGAGTAGGCTCCGGGGTGCGACGGCGAGACTGACAGAGGAGGGGCAGGATCTGCAGGCTCTCCTTCCTCACCACCAGCCAATGAGATCGACAGGGACTCCTGGATGGCCCTATCAGAGAGAGGTAGCGGGATGACGGTTTAAAAGCTAATGCCAGAGAGTGAAAGCCTTATAAAATATTATCAGGCATGAACAAGGTGAAAAGGAGGTATGTATGGACACTTTTCTCACCTCTCCAGCTGAGACTCGTCCTCGTACAGGGGTGACTGTATTTGCCCAGAAACAGGACGACTGTTAGTCAGAGCCTCCCATATAGTCACCTACAGAGAGAGATTTTACTGAACTTCCGTGGCAATCGTCATGAAAACCTAAAGCTGATAAATATTTAATTTGTGGATCAATGACTTCTATTAACAGTAAACCATGATTATTTCCTGTCTCACCTGGTCGCTCTCTGTCCCTGCGTCCAATAGGCTCTGCTGGATGGCAAACTGCAGCAAGTTATCGTCCTCGTCTCTCATTGGCTCGCTGCGGCCCGGACCAAGCGTGGTGTAGTCTGGGGGTGGTTCAAATACGGAGGGGTCCACCTCGCAGTGAAATGGACGCAGGGTCTGCCCTGGGAGCAGAGGGACAGGGAGATACGTTTCCACACACATTTTTTTAGAGCAACATGCACCTTTTGGTAACACGATACTTCACCCATCCAGACTCCCAAATAGCAACATTCACAAGGGGGCAACAGAGGTTCTTGTTGTCTTCTCATTTGTTGTGAAAGCAAAAGAAGAGTCTCGTCTTCCCTAGCTAGCAAGTTGGCTAAACACTACAAGATAGCTAGCCTTCCCACATTGTTTCACATGTCAATCAGATTTACTATTAAATCATATGCCCTGGCAAATATTCTTAAACTTGCCGGTGTAACCTACAACATTATCGAAATTTCATATGCTGCTCCAATGTATTCACTCAGCTAAAAATAGAATGTCATGTTTTGGTCACAGAGAAAATAGTTATTACTTCTAAACAAAATACATTCTAATTAAGGCTACAATGTTGTTTGGTTTATTGTCTGAACAGTTGCTGAGATTATATACACAACACTTCCCCCATGGCTACGCAAGGAATGATACGGCGCGTTAAAAGCATTCACGGGGAATAGGACTACGTAGAACATCGGCACGTAGAACATCGGCGCGCACTACTAGGAGCTGCCCCTTTTGGGGAGGAAAAACGTCATTGCGACACTGCACTACACTCCGTAGGGTCCGTCTCCGTAGGGTAGAAATAGCCCTTTAGTGTGTGTTGCGTGTGGTTACCAGCCTCGGGGGCCTCCTCGGGTGTGTGTACAGTAACCGAGCTGACAGGCTCATCACAGCCACACAGGTTACTGAAGGTCACTCTGGCATTCAACACATGGAACAGAGGGATCTCTGAGAGAGAGAGAGAGAGAGAAAAGGGAGATCTTCAAACTCTTGTCACTTTGTTTAAGCTTAAATTGTAAAGCGTGTCCTTTTTCTTCTGATAGCACCTGCTCCTCTCCATGTCTTCTCTTTGGGACTCTGTTTCAGATCCTGCCTAGAAGGTCGGGACTAGGGGTCAGTTTGAGATTAAGCCTCACCTATTTTGACCGGGAAGCCGGGGGGCAGGCTCAGAGTGATGAAGTCACGTAGTTTGGCAAAATGGGCGTTGGAGATGGCCATGAGGTCAATGATGGGCGTGACCTGCTCAGCCAATGACAGAGGGTGAGCCTCACTCAACCACAGATGGGCCTTAAACCTAAAGAGAGAGAGAGAGACAGAGAGAGAAAAATAGAGACACTTGCATTAAACACGGCGGTGATATTGTGCTTGTCCAAGCATGACTGTGCATTGCGACGGTGATCCCGGCTCTCTGTTGCCATGGCAACAGCGGTACCTCTGGACTTTGCTGGTGAGCTCCACGGGGCGTCCGATGTCTCGTTCATTGAGTTGGAACTCTGGGTCAAAGTATTCCTCAGCGGTGATGGCTGTGGGGTTATGGGGGCTGGCACACTGAGAAACATTACTCTGAGAGACATGGGAAGAGAGACACATCATTGACCACATCCAGTCAGTCAGTCCATCAAAGCATCTATCCACCACATATAATATGAGGTGGTGTCCTTCTGAAACTCACCCCATTAGGAGCAGTATGCTGCTCAGCTATCCCAAGGAAGGACTGAAGAGGAGTCTTGGTGCCTGGGAGGACAGGAGGGATTGAATCATGCTGTGCCTGTACGTACACTATGACCAAATAAAACATAAGAGTGTTCTGTGTGTACCTTTGCTCTTTGACTTGTCCTGGTCCGACAGGTGCTCTGTTCTTGATCGGGTCACCAACTCCACATTAGTGGCGCTGTACACCTGAAAACAAACCAAAGGAAAAAAACATGATTCAGTAAATCAATAAAAAATGTTTTTTTTTGTGTTTTTTTTTTAAATGCCAAGAAACACTTTCTATTAGAAACATTTTTCAAGACCAATGGTGTCTCTGGGCTCACCTTGGCTTCGTAGCCACTGACTGACTCACTTTTCTCAGAGCGCCAGCCCCAAATGCCAGACTTGTTCCTGTGCAGCAAAGAGCAGGAGAGAAGAATTAGAAGACAGACCAGGTAGGTGAGTATGTTGTGTGTGAAGTAGCTACCTTTCGAAGGCGAAGTTGAGTGTGTTGAGGTGTGTGAAGACGATGTGTGTGTGGGTTACCTCTCGAAGGCGATGTTGCGTGTGTTGAGGTGTGTGGAGACGATAGGGGAGGTGAGTCTCTGGGCGGTGTTCTCCTGGGTGGGCAGCATGGCAGCCAGGAGAGATGGAGCATCCCGCAGGGAGAGAGACAGAGGCTCTGTGTACACCACCTGCTTGTCATGGTCCACCTCCATCACCACAGCGCCATTCTCTATAGAAACACACATTACCATGGAGACGACACACATTCACCATTCAACCACTATGGAAACCATACCACCAGTGTCATACCTTCGCCCTTAAAGATGTAGCTGCGACGGCCCTTGAGCCAGGTCATGTGCTCAAAGCCCAGTAGAGTGGTGTCCACCCGCAGACACGAGCCACTCTTCCACACGCGGTACACATCACTGGGACACACCTTGGAGACCAGGGGGACTGAGAGTTTGGGGGGGGGGGGTTAACCACCGTAAACACTTCAGTGAATCACAGTGACAGTATAACTGGGATCTGTTCATCTGGTGCTGAAACCGACCACTGTGAGCAGATATGAGCCCTTCACGATCACACACACTCACCCCAACTGGTGAACTCCCATTTCATCTCCACGTAAAAATCCCGAGCCTGAAAGAGGAGACACAGCATCGTGAGTTTCAGATATGTGATTGACAGGTGTGCTACCTGTGTTTGTTATATGGCTGAAGCGAAGACCGCAAAGTGTTACCTTACCCGTCTTAGCTTGCTGAGCAGTTCTGGGATGCCGGCCAGTCTCTCTGTGGCTCGCTTGAAGTCTCTATACTGCAGCACCAGCTGACAAAGCTCAGGATCCCCTGTGCTCACTGCCTCCTGCAAAACTGGACATAGACACACCATCAACCCACACACAGTGCCTATAGAAAGTCTACACTCAATTGAAATTCTCACATTTTGTTGCGTTACAAAGTGGCCGTGAAATAGATTTAATTGTAATGTTTTGTCATTGACCTACACAAAATACTCCATAATAACAAAGTGAAAATACATTTGACAAAATAATTAAAATGTTATAAAATAATTAGTTGCATAAGTATTCACCCGCTTTGTTTTGGGAAGTTCAGAAGTCAAATTTGAAAAAGAAAAAAAGAGACCCACACTCAAGACGCAATAATGTAACAACGTTTCCACAGCCAAGCGGTCTTCATCAGGGCATAATGACAAACACGGTGAGTCACTCGTTTATATAGAGTTTGAAAGCCCTTACTCCCTTTGGTCTCAACGTAGAGTTTGATCTGAAGTCCTTCTTGTGACTGTGTTTTCGCCATCCATTGTAAATAATGTTTGTAGGCCTACGTAGCCACATTGTATCTATGATCAATATCCATTCATGCTTTTTTATATGTTCTATTTATATCTGTAAATTGACCAATGAAATCAAGCCAGAGCTTCATTTCATTGTGTACTTTCAAACTCTATCAATTAGGGACCCGCAATGTTTGTCATTATACCACGATGAAGACAGCTTGTCTGTCGAAACATTAAATTGCGTCTGAGCTCCGAGAGTGCGAGGCTCTCCTTTTCTTTTTCAAGTGTTCTACTCCGCTAGCCAGCACCTTGACTAACCAGGTGTGCATTTTTTCCGCCTCCAGATTGACCACAGAAGTCAGATTTGGCTTAACAAATCAGATAATAAGTTATATGGAAATAAGAGTTGGCATGATTTTTGAATGACTACCCCTTCCTCTGTCGCCCATACATACAGTGCCTTCAGAAAGTTGTCACACCCCTAGACTTTTTACACATTTTGTTGTTACAGCCTGAATTTAAAATTGATTACATTTAGATTGTGTGTCACTGGCCTACACACAATGACCTATAATAACAGTGGAATTATGTTTTTAGTAATACCTTAATAATGAAAAGCCGAAATGTCTTGAATCAATAAGTATTCAACCCGTTTGTTATGGCACGCCTAAATAAGTTCAGGAGTAAAAATGTGCTTAAAAAGCCACAAGTTACATGGACTCACTCAGTGCAATAATAGTGTTTAACATGATTTTTTAATGATTACCTCATCTCTTTACCCCACAAGTAAAATTATCTTTAAGTTCCTTCAGTCGAACAGTGAATTTCAAAACACAGATTCAACCAAAGACCAGGGAGGTTTTCCAATGCCTCGCAAAGGGCACCTATTGATAAATGGGTAAAAAAAAACAGACATTAATTACATTTTGGACAGTATCATTACACCCAGTCACTACAAAGCTTCAGGGGTCCTTCCAAACTCAGTTGCCAAAGAGGAAGAAAATCGCTCAGGGATTTCACCATGAGGCCAATGGCGACTTTAAAACAGTTACAGAGTTGAATGGCTGTGACAGGAGAAAATTGAGGATGGATCAACAACATTGCAGTTACTCCACAATACTAAGCTAAATTACGACATGAAAGCAAGGAAGCCTGTACAGAATAACAAATATTCCAAAACATGTATCCTGTTTGCAATAAGACACTGAAGTAAAACTATTATGTAGCAAGGAAATTAACTTTATGTCCTGAATACAAAAGTGATATGTTTGGGGCCAATCCAACACAACGTTACTGAGTACCACTCTTCAAATTTTCAAGCATGGTGGTGGCTGCATCATGTTGTGGGTATGCTTGTCATCGGCATGGACTAGGGAGATTTTTAGGATAGAAAGAAACGGAAGAGCTTAGCACAGTCAAAATCCTAAAGGAAACCCTGGTTCAACTTCAGTCTGCTTTCCAACAGACACAGAGACAAATTCACCTTTCAGCAGGAAAATAACCTAAAACACAAGGCCAAATAGTGGTTAGAGCATTGGGCCAGTAACCAAAAGATTGCTGGATAGAATCCCTGAGCTGACAAGGATAAAATCTGTCGTTCTGCCCGAGCAAGGCAGTTAACCCACTGTTCCCTGGGAGCCGAAGACGTGGACGTCGATTAAGGCAGCCCCCCGCACCTCTCTGATTCAGAGGGGTTGGGTTAAATGCGGAAGACACATTTCAATTGAAGACATTCAGTTGTACAACTGACTAGGTATCCCCCTTTCCCTTATATACACTGGAGTTTCTTACCAAGACGACATTGAATGTTCCTGAGTGGGCTCGTTACAGTTTTGACCTTAATTGCCTTAAAATCTAAGGCAAGACTTGAAAATGGTATGGATCAACAACCAACTTGACAGAGCTTTCTTAAGAATAATGTGCAAATATTGCACAATACAGTTGTGCAAAGCACTTATGACATGTACCCAAGAAGACACCAAAGGTGTTTCTAACATGTATTGACTGAGGGGGGTGAATACTAATCTAATCAAGGTATACAATACATTTGACAAGTTTTCAGAGCTTTTTCCACATTTTGTTAGGTTACAGCCTTATTGTAAAATGGATGAAATAAAAATGTTTCCTCAATCTACACACAATACCTCATAATGACGTAGTAAAAACAGGTTTACATTTTTGCCAATGTATATAAATAAATAACATTTACATAAGTATTCAGACCCTTTACTCAGTTGACAGTTCATGTCAGCGCAAAAACCAACCCATGAGGTCAAAGGAATTGATCGTAGAGCTCCAAGACAGGATTGTGTTGAGGCACAGATCTGCAGCATTGAAGGTCCCCAAGAAAACAGTGGCCTTTATCATTCTTAAATGGAGGAAGTTTTGGAACCACCAACATTCTTCCTAGAGCTGGCAGCCTGGCCAAACTGAGCAATCGGGGGACAAGGGCCTAGGTCAAGGAGGTGACCAAGAACCCGATGGTCACTCTGACAGAGCTCCAGAGTTCCTCTGTGGAGATGGGAGAACCTTCCAGAAGGACAAAAATCCTGCAGCACTCCACCAATCAGACCTTGAAAGTAGTGGCCAGATGGAAGCCGCTCCTCAGTAAAAGCCACATGACAGCCCGCTTGGAGTTCTCCAAAAGGCACCTAAAGGACTCAGACCATGAGAAATAAGTTTCTCTAGTCTTATGAAACCAAGATTGAACTCTTGGCCTGAATGCCAAGCATCACGTCTGGAGGAAACCTGGCACCATCCCTACGTTGAGCCATGGTGGTGTTAGCATCATGCTGTGGCAATGTTTTTCAGCAGAAGGGACTGGGAGACTCGTCAGGATCGAGGGAAAGATGAACAGAGCAAAGTACAAAGTGATCCTTGATGAAAACCTGCTCCAGAGCGCAAATGGACCTCAGACTGGGGCGAAGGTTCACCTTTCAACAGGACAAAGACCTTAAGCTCACAGCCAAGACAACGCAGAAGTGGCTTCGGGACAAGTCTCTGAATGTCCTTGAGTGCCCCAGCCAGAGCCTGGACTTGAACCTGATCGAACATCTCCGGAAAGACCTGAAATTAGCTGTGCAGCAACGCTCCCCATCCAACCTGACAGAGTTTAAGAGGATCTGCAGAGAAGAGTGGGAGAAACTCCATAACGATAAAGCTGGGTATTATTGTGTGTAGATTGATGATGGGGAAAAAACAACTTAATCAATTTTAGAATAGGCTGTAACAAAAAATTTGTAAAAAGTCAAGGGGTCTGAATACTTTCCGAATGCTCCGTATTAGAGTATTATTCTTCATTAATCTTAACATTAAAAAAATAACTTTCAATTCGTTTTTGTGTGTAGGTAGATCCTTGACAAAGAAAATGACAAATGCGTTTGAATTGCACTTTGTAACTTAAGAAAATGTTCAAGGGGGTGTGGACTTTCTACAGGCACTGTATCCTTCAAAAAAATGTACAGCAATATGTTTTAGGAAACAGGCGATTTGTATTCTTCCCATACATTCCTCTGTGTATACACTCACCAGTCCAGCTCTGAGCGTTGCAGTGCGTTGGGTCTGCAGAGTGTCTGAGCAGCACACGGGTTGATTCCAGGTGGCCCAGACACACAGCCAGCTCTAGCGGGGTGCGCCCCCGCGGGTCCAAGCGATCCACATTCTCCTGTGGAAGAACAACACTGGTGTGTCATGAAATCCTTCTGAGCGATGCGGTATGGGACGCAAAGCTGTCAAACTCAAAACGTGAACGGTTGAAAAGAGAGAAACGTATGTTGCTACCCCAGGTTGACCTACCTCGTTTTTTTGTAGTTGCCGTTCAAGCTCAAGGTATTGGTTGTTCCAAACCAGAAAATGAAAAGGAAACGCCTCTTGAGCCATTGTTTATCAAATGTAGCTAGCAACTTGCTATACAGCTTTCACCGTTTCTCTTCCAGCAGCAGCAAAATTGTTCTCTCTCAAGAGACGTGAGGACGCGTGCACAAAAAAATAACCGCAAGGTAGCAAGATTCTACTTAATAAACGGGTAAATAGTTAGCAAAGTAATTAGCAATAGGAGTAGGTGCCGATTAAAATACATAGCTAGCTAGCCCTCGTCTACCCATTAGCCAGGAAAGCGGCTAACTGGCTAAGAACATATGACAGCACTTATTTTCCATTCCATCTTGCTGGTTAGCTAGATGGCTAACATTGCACGTCTAACCATGTCCATTTCTAGTCTAGCAATGCCGTTTGTTTGTAACAAACGACGGTATCATGTCCTGCTGATGTGCTAACTAGCAAACAACTACCTATCGTCACCCACTCGCTTTCGCGATGGGTTTTTTTTCTGATCCTGTGCAGTCAAAATAATAGACCGAGATACGGCCTATTTCGAATACACATCCAGGTCACTCGAGTATATAATACGTCCGATGATAGCGATATCAATTCGGATGCTGTCAAAATACCTTGTCGGTGTTCATATTCCAATCACCAACATTCTGGAAACAACAAACCACTATTACAGTCCGGTATTCTTAACAAAAACAGACTGCAGCAGCTGAGACAGTATGCACACCCCAGTTTACATTATTTATTTATATTTCACGTCATTTTCAGCGTCGCTTTAGTTCCAGGTTATTGCTAGCAGCTGGAGTGGGTGAGGAAGGAAAGGCGCGTGATGCATGTTGCCATACAATCATTGAAGGGTACACAACTGTTATATCCCCACTTCTGATGCCAGATGCCAAGCAGAGTTGTGGGGCAATGGTGAGAATCTCCAGCTGATGACCACTGGCTCTTTGCGCCCAATAAAAAAAATAGGTATTACATGTACACTGCGAATCACCTGACACCGTAACCAAAGCCTGCACAACCTGTAGATAAGATCCCCAGGCTCAGATTTGTAAATCACTGGGCTAAGCCAAGTAGCTATGTACCATATTACTCAAGTATTCTTTATCAATTAACCCATTGTGACATGAGGTTCTGCAAAGTGCATTTGTGGTCCCGTTCTCACAATCTCGGCACACAGCAGCCAAACAACCCAAAAATCACATACATCTGGCACAGTTAACCTTTCACTTTCTATTTTTAATTTATTTAATAACAAATTAAGTGAAAAAAGCTTCTGAAAATAATTACAATGCTACAGGATTTTTTTTTGTCATCTAAAAGAGGGAAACACATTTACACAAAAGTATATATTTATATTATTTTTTTAGATGTGGCAGGGTGGGAAGGAAAGAAGGATCCCTCAGAAGCACTAGACTGAAGGGTAACAGGACAGAATAATGACAGCAAATATTACATTTATACACTGAGTCTTAACAAGTAAAAATAAACTGTAAAGGGAACTCACATTTTATCCATGGGAAACAGAAAATGCATCAAAGTGGGATGAGGGGTATTTCCTAGAATAGAGACGTTGTCATAGATTGATATTTGTACAAAACAGGAAGTTTTGGGAGTGATAGCACCTGAATTCTAACGGTTGTTTGAGATCGCGCCATTTACCCTGTCTCCGCCCCTTCCACCCCATTTCATTCATACCCCGCCCTTATTTAGGAGTGGTCTGGTCACCATATCGATTGCCCTCGCACCTTCCCCAAATCCCTTGTCTGCGCCCCTCTGTCTCAGGGTGGGGCGACCTGACCAGAGTACTCCTGGAGGAGTTAGTCCACAGCCAACACCTTTGGGTAAAGACAGCCTTAGAACTCCCAGGGTGAAGAGAAGAACCCCATCTGGGATGACTGACCCACCCCCACAATCCCCTGCCACCCTCATAAGAACCCGCCTAACCTCTCCCCTCCACATATCATGGAGTCCCACGCCAACTTCATCATGCAGAGTAGGCGCCTAAACTCAAACTCCTGAGTCTCTTGTCTGGTTCAGTAAAAAAAAATATCTATATATATATATTTACACACACACACACACACACACACACACACACACACACACGCAACTGGAAAGAAATCCTGCTCCCACTAAGTGTGCAGTAACTAAGTGCTTCCCATTCCTGCTTCCTTCAGAGGGAGGCAGCAGGTGCTTTTAAGCCTCCCTGTCCAACAGTCTTTTCTCTTGTCACACAGATGTCCCCAACCTCTCCCTGTATCCCCTGTCCCAGACAGAGGAGGCGGGCTCTAGGATATCCTCTGGATCAGTTTGTCTTCAGATAGGCAGTAGAGGGTGTTGACAGACAGCTCAGAGATGAAGGCCTCGCAGGCTTTGCGGGACACACCCTTGCATTCCCGCAGGTCCAGCAGGGAGAGGCAGGAAAGCCGGCGGAGGTACCGCAGACACGAGTCTGTCAGCTTACTGCAGCCTGGGAGATAGAGAGACCGGGGCTCAACACTAACAACAACTCAATATCAAGTACTAGTCACAATTGTGTGTGTGTGCACTGCTCCAAGTCTCAGCTGTGGCTGTGTACGCGTGAGTCCAAGTCTTACCCCCCAGGTTGAGCTCGGTGAGTGTGTTGCGTGTGGAGGAGCCCACAGCAGTGAGCAGGTTGATGGACTGGTCAGTGAGGCCTCCACAGTGGGACAGGTCCAGACGGGTCAGCAGGGGCATGTGTCTGATCACCAGCCTCAGAGTACAGTCACTGATCTCCAGCCCCGCCAGACGGAAAGACTGCATGTTCCTCAGCTGACTGCGGTTATCACAACCTAGAGAGCGATGGGGTAGGGGTGGACAGGAATTAGGGCAGGGAGAGGGCGGGAGAAGCAGAGGAGAAAGAGGTGACAGGAGGAAGGCAGTGGAAGAGAGAAAAAATAGAAAATATCTGTCTGCTGTGGACTCCAGCGGGACACAGCTAATTCATTTGGTATGACAAGGGATTTATCCAAACAGTATTTAACTCAAAACAGAAAACGGTGGAGGAAAGGGGCGGGATGTGTTGTCTCACCTGGTGGGTTGAGCAGGTCCCTAATCTGTCCGTCTTTGATCCCGTCGGCCCACCGAAGGTCCAGCGTGCGCAGGAGGGGGCAACTGGGCGAGCTAAGAGCCGAAATTGAAGACCAGGAACAGCCAGACAACATGAGATCCTTCAACCCTGAGCCGGAGAGAGAATAAGTTACATCTCCAGAGTGAGTAGTAGTCCAAGTGTGTGAGGACATGTTTGGTGGCATGTCTGTGTGTGTGTGTGTGTGTATTGTGTGTACCAGGCAGGCGGTTGATGAGCCAGGTGAGTTGTTTCTTGGAGATGGAGGTCCAGGAGAGGTCCAGGGTGACTGGTTGGCGTTTGATAATACCTGACAGAGCCTGAGGACTGATGGATTTAGACACGCTCAGATCGATCCGCATCCACAGCCTCTTATCCAAGCTCCTACACGAGAACACACGCACACGTTTTAATTGGTTATCAAGCTCCTATACACTCTTGCGCATGCAGACACGTTCATAGTGTGTGTATATAAAATGCATTAAAAATTGTTTTTGTCTCTTACCATTTGTGCCAGTTCTTGCAGACAGCCATGCAGACACAGAGCTCGGTACGAGTCAGGTAGCGGAAGACAGATACCCACACCTCCCTCTCACAGCCCGGCTCGCTCCCTCCATTCGCCACCTCCCTCCCCCCATCCTGTAAAGCCGACAGAGGGAGGCGTAGAGGAACAGGAGAGGAGGAGGAAGCACTGTTGTCTGTTCTCTCTGGTCTGCCTGGCCTCATTCTCCTCTCGTCTGGATGGGAGCCCCGTGTGTGTGTACTGCTGCCCCGGGTGTGTGTGTGTGTGTCTGAGTGCGAGGGTGCAGCGTAAGGGTCTGGGGCGTGGTTCCTGAGGGGTGGTCGGGCCAGGTTCTTGCGTTGGATGCAACTCTGGCCAGGAGGGGCAGGGCGGGGGGCGACTGCAGCCTCCAGTTTCGGGACAATGGCCCCCGGATCACGTTTGGCCCTCGACGGCTGTAGGGTTACTGTGAGATACGAGCCCTTCATGAGGTCGTCGCTAAGGTCCGACACTACGAGGACCGGTGGCTCCGTCTGTGCCTGTCCTCCTTCCCTCCCGTCTTCATCCATCTCTTCTCCGTTTTGGTTGGACTCCTCACTCTCTTCCTCATCTTCTTTGGCTGCTCCGCTTCCTCGTCTCTGTGGTCGGTTCTCTTTGTTCCGTCTGGTCCGCACGCCGTTCTCCCTCTCCTCATCACTACTACTACTACTACTACTACTGCTGCTGCTGCTGCTGCTGGTGCTGCTGCTACTACTGCTGCTATCACTCTCTTCCTCTGCTCCTCCGTGTCTCTGTCCTCTTCTTCCTCTCCCTGCTGCTGCTCCTCTGAGCCGTACTCCTCTCCCACTCCCTCGCTCCCTGTGCCCCTCTCCCCTGCCTGCGGGGGCCAGGCTGAGGGAGGGTTGGGGGGGCTGCAGGCGAGCCCCTGTAGGGGAGCGGTAAGAGGAGCCTCTGAAGGACCCACGGCCCCGGGACAGTCTGCCAACAGGGGAGCGGAGGCGAGAAGACACCCCTCTCTGGAGGTGGGCTAGACCCTGGGAGCACAGGAGCTTAGAAGAACGCTCCAGAGACAACATCTGCTTCTGTAGAGGATAATGGGTAAATGGGTTAAACAGTGCTTTGGGTTTGAATAATCATGCACTGGTTTGGAGAATTACTGTGCTTTAAAATAGGACTGCATGTGCTTACCGATTGTAAGATTTTGCTGCGCTCCAGTTTGATCTGCAACAAAGAGTAGGAAGAGGTTTAAGAGGAGATTACTTGGTGGTGAGGAATGATTGTACGATAGATGTAGAGCTTTAACACAGACCTCTAACCAAAATCAAAAAGCACTCTAGCAACTCCCCCCTCTCTCTCTCTCTCACCCTCTTCCTGAGTCTTAACTCCAGCGCTCCAGCTCTCTTCCTGTTTTGTTGTTGCTGCAGTAACAGCCGCTGAGAGGGAGGGGGCGCTCTCCGCTGGGACAGAGAGGACGTCAGGGGGGGTCTGCCGCGTCGTCCCTTCCTCATCCCACCGCCTGCCTCCCCATCTCCTAACCCCTCTCGGTGGACATGATTTGACGTAGAGAGAGAACCTGTAGACGCCGTGCTGTCCTCATCACTACTGGATGACTGAGACCGAGAGGGAGAGTGAGACAGGGGGCATCATCATGATCACTAAACGGGTATCAATAGAGTAGATGGGTATTGTCTTATAGGGACATAGAGGAAGAGAGAGAGAGACAGAGAGAGGGACACAGACCGAGAAAGGGAGAGGAAGAGTAATGTTGGGGTACCTCCGATGAGGGGCCTTCTTTGCCCTGGTAACATTTGGGACACTCCCAGCAGCTGGGCAGGTCCTTGTTGATCCTGCCCACCCCAGGAACCTGAGAGAGAATTAACAACAGTTATAACACCTGCCATACACACAGAGGACTGCTATATACAGCTATAACACCTCAATCATCAGTAAGGGCCATTTGAGTTTTGTGGGATACATACATTGTAAAGAAAATGTGTAACGGAAGTATGTTGCACAAGAAGGATTTTCCATGTGGATTGTAGTACAGCTATACATGTATCTGCTAGTGCGAGGCCTGGTCACCTTGATGCAGTCGGGGTGGGCAATCTGAGCACAGTTGGAGCATTCCATGAGGGTTGTGGAGGAGGGGCTTGCGTCTGAACACTCCTGCTTCCCCTGGCCCGCTCCACACAGAGCACACACCGCTGAGTTAGGCAGGCCAGGCTGGAGACAGGGAGAGACCAGGGTCAATTTACTACACACACCTCTCCCTCTCTCTGAGTAGGAAGGCACTGTACTGGCTACTCACAGCGAGACACTGCCGCATCATGCAGCCCTTCTTCATGCGCCCGGGTCCTCCGAACCTCCTCATATCTTTGCAGAAGTTGCATTCGCCGCACTCCTTCCTCTGGCAGGCTGCACAGTGTTTGCAGCGCACGCGCCTCCGTCTCAGAGCCGAGATAGAGGTGGGCTTGGCACGGCGAGGGACCACGGCCTTGTGGGGCATGGCGAGACGAGGACGGTATACCACTGAGGGGGGAGGGGGCTGGTACCACGAGGGCTGGAGAGGGGGGAGAGGAGACCGGAAAGTTAGAAAGTTAGTCTGTCCCTGTGTTGTTGAGACCTTGACTCTGGTGTGTAAATGTATGACACCTGTATGTTAGGTGGATGTTTTGAATGTGTGTATGAGGCATGTGCTCTCTGACTCACCCTCTTGGGCCACTTGACGATGGGCTTTCCGGTGTAAGACAGCTTGGGGTCATCGTTGCAGTGTTCCTCCAGAAGAGCCTGAAAACAGCAGAACATTAGCCATGTCAGGGTCATGTCTCCCTGTATCACAACCGGCCATGATCGGAAGTCCCATAGGATGGTGCACAATTGGCTTAGTGTCGTCCGGGTTAGGGGAGGGTTTGGCCGGGGTAGGCCGTCATTGTAAAATAAGAATTTATTCTTAACTGACTTGCCTAGTTAAATAAAAAAAAAACATGCAAGACTTGACTGAGCAGATTACAAATGGATGCAGACAGCTGGATACTAAATAGGTACCATTTCAAAATCTACAGTAGCATACCATTTAGAATGAAGCTATTGGCCATGCACTGGAAGTTGTATGCTAGTGTGGATATTGAAACGTAGCCATAGACTGATGTATATAGCTAGTGCAGCCATAGACACGTCCTGTGTAGCTCAGTTGGTAACGCATGGCTCTTGCGACCTCAGGATCGTGGGTTTGATTCCTGCTGGGGCTAACCATACAATGTATGCACGCACTACTGTAAGTGGCTATAGATGAAAGCATCTGCTAAATAATATATTATATTCTAGACTGGTGTATTGTACCCACCCGTATGTCATGGAGCAGGGCGGGGGCATTACGGATGCCTGCGGGGACACACTTTTTGTGGGCCGGCAGCTCCTCCAGCTTCCCCAGCAGGTTCCACAGCCCCTCCAGCTCCAGGGGAGTCAGGTTTACTCTCACCTCCGGCTTAGTGGCACCAGGAAGGGGGAAGGAATCGTCCTCAGACTCTTCCATTTTGACCTTGGTCTCACTTTCCTCCTCCTTTTCTTCCTCATCATCGTCTCCCTCTTTCTTTTCCTCTGTGCCGTTTTTCACGTGGCCGTTGAGTTTGTTCTCCGAGTCTTCACGGGTCAGACCTGAGAAGGATAAACTCAGAAATTAAAAATTAGAGAAAAGAGGAGGGGAAACAAATGAGACAAAAAATATGAAATTGTGTACTCACCAACACCAAGCGAGTGCTTCTGGAAGTCGGGGGTGAGGTGGGAGGTGTTGGTCAGGCAGTAGAGGTATCTTTCCAACACGTACCAGCACATCTCATAGTAGAAGGGGTATCGGAACTTAGCCGGGACCTGGAGAGGTGACAAGGACAGCAGTACACATGAGATATTGGAAGTCAACAATTCATTTTCCCCCTAATCAAGAAGTACTCATCCAAACTCATGGATCTGCAATACAGTAGAGCGTTACCGTACGGTACAGTAGTGCAGTACAGTGGTGTGTTACGGTACGGTGCCATAGAGTCTTACGGTACCGTAGTGTGTTACAGTGTGCAGTAGGGTACGGTACTCACTCGTGTGCGGTCCTCAATGTTGTAGATGTTGAGCTGCATGGGGATGTTGAAGCTGTGGAGGAAGTTTCCTCCAAACACCAGTGTGTCCTCAGGGGTGTACACAGCATGGATCCAGCCTAGACGTCAACAGTTGGGGAGGTTAGATTATTTTTGTGTTGGTATGTGTGTGTCCGGGTGTGTCTAAGTGTACGTCTCAGTGTGTGTGTGTGTGTACGTACCAGAGGGGATCATGAAGGTGTATCCCTGCTTCAGTTCTATCCTCTGACAGTCCTGGGCCTTGTCCCCCAGGAAAATGTCTCCCTGTTTCCCTGACAACACCCAGTTCTCATACAGCTCCAAGTTCTGGGGTGTGGGCGGGATCAGCCAGAACACCTACAGGAGGTCAGAGGTCAGGGTTGAAGAGTGGGATAGACAGAGATACAATAAAATACTAAATTGGCATACGTCTTAAACCTTTATAACTCTAGAATGTGCTGATAATGGCAGCCATCTTCGTCAGGGATAAATTATGGTCTATTAAATTCTGTGGCGATTCAAATGTGACACATCAAGGCTCTAGTTCTCCTGGGTGTTGTCTCACCTTTCCCCCCCGCAGGATGTGGTACCAGACCGACGTTCCGCCAAAGTCAACGTGGAAGTCTGTGAAGCAGCCCTGGACACTCATCAGACAGTACCTGAAAGAGAGAGATAGAGGGAAGAAAATACATCTTTACATCCAACATCAACCAGCACTGAAACAATGTAATAAAGGCATTATATTCAATCAACTCACGCTTCCACCCACAAACACTGCATGGGGTAAAATTAATCGTTGAGAACATGAGGAAGGAAGGCCATGTAAATGTACGGGACTCACTTCTGCACTTTGGGATACTGCATTTCTATTATGGAGTTGGTTGAGTCTCTCTGTCTCTCCTTTAGATGCCTTGGCCACATGTTGTCCACCCAGTCTATCAAATCCACCTGGGTAGAAAAGGTCAGTAAGGACATACATCACTGACTGTCCAGGGCTCTGTGGAAGTGATAGCCCAGCGTTTACAATGGTCAGACTCCCAAGCTTGCCATGTGATAGTTTGGTGTTATGTGTGTATATCTTTCAAGCTGAGGTGTCTGACAAGTTTTTCTGGTTTGCATGTGTGTCTTACCGAGGCGGGTCGTTTCACCAGGTTCTCCAGCTTGGTGTGACTGAACTCCAGGCTGATGACGTTATAGAGCTTATCTCGCTCCGAGGGCGGGGTCTCGTAGTACCGCCGCCATTGGGCCATGGACATCTCGATGCCCTTCTGAGTGGTCACATCCATAACGTCAACCATCCGCCGACTGCCTATGAGAGAGGGAGACAGGCAAAGGGCAGGGAGAATTAGTCACTGTTAAATCAGTTGAAATCAGCAACTGTGAGTTCATAGTGTTCATAGTTTGGACCTTACCTACAAACAGCTTGACATCACTCACACTGAAATCAGAGTCTGGCATCCTGAAAGAATGAGAGCAAGAGAGAGTGAGAGAGCGAAAGAGAGAGAAGTTATTAAATACATCTGGAAAATTAGAGAGTTAACCAACTGTTATATTTCTATCCAGGCACAGATATGCAGTGAGGAAGGTCGGTTAGATAATTAGAAAGAAGCGTGACCTACTCTAAGCCGAGGCCATCTTTTTTCTCAAAGACGATAGGGTCTCTCAGCCCCTCCCTCTGGATGTACTCGAATGTGAAGTCTGCAGACAAACATGTTATAGACAATGCAGGGTAGGCACACCAAGAGTAATCAAAAAAATAGAACACACCATAATTAGGGCCATGATTTTTGCCAGATTAAAAAAATAAATAAACATTTATAAATAAATAAACAGGTCAGGATCAACACAACATAAGAGAAACATGGTTAATGCCTCTAAGGGATATCACAGCGTGGTTTGACCTGACCTTTTCCATCCATGTGTTTAACCAGGTAGGAGTTGAACCTGTCACTCTGCAGCTTCTCATCCAGGTCAAACGTCCTCTTCCCCTCAATCTCATCGTCCGAGATCCCGTCATCCTGGTAGCGCCGCCGCGTCCCCGTACGCTAGTGACACAAGGCAGAAACTCAACTTGTTGTATCACTTTGAATGAATTTTCTCCTGAGACCATGCATATGTAACAGTATTGCTTCCACTCAAGGAGCACAGTTGTTGTTGCTCGACCACGAGATCATTTGCAGACCGTTCACTCTTTGGTCTGCATGGTCAATGTAGCAGATGCAACAATATGTAGGTTTTTTTCTGGATCAAAAAGGGGCTTAGGTGGTGGGCGAGGCAATTGGCCTAATCAGTCCATATGGACTTCAGAGACAATTTTAGAGGCCCCCATCTTGGCGGTGTAGAGAAATGTTTTAATACTTATGCAAATTTCCTTAAATTCTACAAATTTCTCCATGTAACAGAGAAATTGTTTCAGTTTTAAAGCAAATTTCCTGTATTCTACACATTTTGCCATAAAGCTGAGAGAATCTTGCAGTTTTTAAGTTAATATCCTGCAATTGTAAATATTCTGTCATTGAAGCTGAGAGAATTTAGCCGTTTTAAAGCTAATTTCCAGCAATTCTATGCATGTGGCCATGGCTAATGCTGTGTTATTTTGTTCAAACATAATAATAAAAACAATACTGCTAAATTAATTGTTTTGGGAAGTTTCGATTCTCCGACTGTCTAGCTTTTATTTAGCTGATTGTTCATTTCTCAAAGATGATATTATTTTAAAATATAAAATCCTAAATATAATGACAACGTCGATGCTGCTTTCCACTCTGAACTTAATATAAATCCACAAACATTCTATACTTACACTATTAGTTTGTGCATCTTTCTGTCTCCAAACAGCTAGTTTACCTTTTCTTAGCAAGTTGTGGCAAAAATAAATTGTGTTAGCCGCAAATGCTAGCTAGCTAATAAATGTATTGAGTCAGTCAGAGCAAACATAGCTAGCTAATACACCCCGATACCAGTGCTGGTGTAGGCCTATATCAGCATGTTGTTCGTACAACAGTATCTTCTAAATCTGATACGAATAAGTGAAGAGAAAACATTTAATGTAGCCAAAGATTATAGGGTGCCACCCCCCTGGTAAACACATTGGTTCCTACCCTGTCACAATTACAGCTCCATAGAGATCCTGATTGTATGATTAAGAATTATAATACTAACGCCTCCCTGGCTTTTTCATTTGTTGTCAAACACTGTATTCGAAGTGCCCACTATTACATTGTAACTATAGAGTTAGAATAATCCTTCTATTTCCATGATTTCAACAGTTCACCCAAGTGTTTTGATTTAAATAGCAATATTTGGTTAAAAATAAGGCCTCTTTTTTTGCCCATATCATGCAGCCCTACATGGCAGTGTGGAAATGAACTCAAATGAGATCAACTTTTGGTTGAAGTTTGATTGAACAGCATAACACAATCAGAATGGTGAAAGCCCCATTGAAATCACTTACAATGTATGTGTTGCCAACCTAAATAGGGTCATTCACAACTCCAAGCAAATGTTGAACTTTTATTATTCAAAAACGTAACATAAAAAATGTGTAACATATTGTGATATTTTTTGCCCATATCGCCCAGCCCTATAAAGATTCATAACAGAAAGATTTGCAGATGAGTCATTCGGTCACTTAATGGTCCGCGTGGGCATCACAGGAGGGGCTTATCCTACTACGACCATTCCCCCTATGCTCTCATAGTTTGGCTAGACAGATGGGTCCAGCACAACAACAACACCCCCCCCCCCCCCCCCCCCCCCAAACCCTATCTCTACTCAAAACACCAAACATGCTGTTTCCTACTCAGCTGGACTGATCCATTCTCATATCTTGATTTAACCACAGTTTGAAAGACACGAGACAACATTCCATTATTATCTATAATTCTATGGATTGCTTTTAAGGACAGTAGAGAAAACAAAATCACACCCCTTTGAATGGCCTAATGGTTCTACAAAGGACAGCTGTGTGTGGGTTGTCACAACTGAATACACGTCCTTTGCTCTTGGGGTTTTATGCTGGGCATCTGGATAAGCACTTTGTGACAACTGCTGATGTAAAAAGGATTTATAAAATACATTTTACTGAATGATGTCCTTTGCTATAAATTAGTCACTGCACGAGAACAAAAAAGTTAAACCTAATATAAGGTGCACGAGTAAGCATTTTCAAGTAGAACACCACTAGTGTACTTGAACCTACACATTCAGTATTTCGTCATGCCAACAAATAAGCAACACTATCTATTGATTGAGCTCGTTAACGATGCAAGTGGTTTTGATTAAGGAAACTAATATTTTTTTATTGTACACTTGCAAAATGGTTCAACTTGGCCAACTCCAGAAGTATATTGGTTAAGTTAGCATGCCTAAACGTATCTGGTAAAAATAACGTTAGCTACTTACCAAGCGCTTGCTGTAACGAGGGTTTTGGTCTTCCATAACCTAGGTATGCAATGAGACAGTTTTAGGAATATGAAGATAAAATACCGGTAAGAGTTCTGGCACTTGGATTGACAGTTTGCCATATAATATAGGTCCAACAATGATATAGTTCAATAGTTGGCGACAAGATTATTGATGAATAGCGTAACTCCTAACTAACTGGTTATCAGCAACTAACGTTAATTTGGCTACGTTGCTAATATAGGCTAGCTACGTTTTTTATTTCACTAGGCAAGTCAGTTAATTAAGAACACATTCTTATTTACAATGACGGCGTATCGGGGACCAGTGGATTAACTGCCTTGTTCAAGGGCAGAACGACATGTTTACCATGTCAGCTCGGGGATTCGATCCAGCAACCTTTAGGTAACTGGCCCAATGCCACTAAGCTACCTGCCGCCCCGTAACCCTAGGAACAAACGATAACGTTGATAGCCAACTAACGTTATTCTTTTGCCAAAAACAGCTAAAATGTTTAATAACAAATTCGAATTTTATTTGCAACAAAACCAGTGAGTTAGATGGTTGTTCTTGGCTTATGGTACAGAACTGACCGACTTGCAGCAGACGCTGTTGTTAGCTGGCTGGCTAGCTAGACTAGAGTGAACCTTAGCTGCCAGAATGTTGCTAGCTAACGTTAACTAGCTAACTTTCGCGAATACATGCGTGTGTCTGGTTGTCTCCTGTTCGAACGCAATAGCCGTGTTAAGCTACATTTATGTGGGGCATTTCTTAAAAATATGTACAATAGCTAGCGACTTCATTCACGGAACGTTAGCCCGCTAGCTAGCTACCGTTAGCTAGCCATGTAACTTACATTATCTAGCTTACTATTGGGAAAATGCTATTATTTTCACTGTACCACTGAAATAACTCCTTGGGTTGTTGTGGTCTATACGTTGTCCTGTAGAACGGCTTTTATGGGTTATCCTTGAAGTTGTTATCCATTTTTATATAATTTTAGCTGTGTAGTTTGTTATCCATGTTATTGTGCGATAAGTTAAAGCGATCGCTTCGGGACGCCATTTTCATCTGAGCACAAAACACACAGGGCGGATTCTATTAATCTGAGCGGCGGGGCACTGGTCTATGGCCGGTGACGTCAACGGGCAAAAGCGGTGAGGGTGGAGCGCACTCTCAAATGGAACAGTACTCTGCGCCGCTCGGTCATGTTGTCAACCAGGCAGCATGGTGCTCTGTTCAGAAACATACCACATCTCCTTTCCATTAAATATATGTTAGAATGTTGATTGGGAACGCAGATAAAGCGTTTTTATCTAAGTCAATCCTACTTATTACTCCACGTGCTAATTACCTGACGTTTATTTTGAGCACGTTTTGAACGGGGCTCCTTGCTCACGCCCGGGAGCAGCCCGGTTCCAAAACGAATGTAATCAACGTTCATCCGTGCAAAACACGTCTACCTGGACGCCCGGGACAGATGAATCGAATCCCCTCACACGCACACCCCTTCCCGAAAGAGAACGATCCGCCTCCAATTTACACTGACCTCCAATAGTAAATTGATAAATCAACATACGAATGTTGTGATTGGGCAAAAGTAATGTCATTCCGAGAAACAGGCGGAGCCCACGTGGTGTATAAACCTATGGCTGTAGAGACCACTGACGTAGGCAAAACATCTATTCGCTGGAGTGTCCAAATTGGGTCAACAAGAGAGCCTATCATCAGACCAGTATAGGGAACAATTTACGTACATAAACCAATCATATCGGACTCTGACTATAGTGAGACTGAAGACTCCCAGTAAAGACCGATTGATTAAAGGACAAGGGGACAATAGTTGTCCCGTTCAACTCGTCCCATTCAACTCGTCTGAATAGCACCTGCCAACGGAAAAAAAAATCCATATTATTTCAGATGAGAACAAAGAGAGAATCAAAGACAAGAGGCGCACTAATACTATGCACACAATATTTTATTACGTAACAGGTTTTACTAGGCTGACCCACAACCACACTGAATGACTGAAACCGCTCATCACTGAAAATACCATCACTAACAATTCAGCACAATACATGACACAGCATACCGTGAAACAACATTGTATGACTGACAACCACATATATACAACCTTACGAAACAAATACACATTCAATAAAAGACATGCCTGGGGAAATTAAGGATTTTGACCATGTGTATTTATAACTTGGAATTGTGTGCTAAAATATATAATCCATATTTTATTATGCACATATTTCATTGATACCTTTAACCAAATATACTCCCAACGTATTTTGCATACAGATGATACTCCTACAACGTCCTACTGTCATCGCCAGGGGCGCCAATCTCAGTTCATAGGTCTACGGGATTTTCATTACAGTCCTAGGATGGAATATCACATAAGTCATCTGAATGAGAAATTGAAGCAGTGAGCTAAATAAATACACATTTAAAAAACAATGACATTTTCCTACAGCAAGAGGACAGAGAGAACCAGGTCAGGGAGCATGGGAGGCTGAGTTAAGTCGTCAAAGGTTATTTTTACATTTATTTTTCGATTAGAGTATTAATGAAGAAACGGACAGCCGTCAAAAAGGTTATATGGGAAACACAGGACATTCTTCTGTTCATCTGAAAGCAAGGGAAAGGAAAAATTTAATGAAAAAAGAGAGAGGAAACAGACAGTTTTCCATTGATAGTCATGTGGACCATAATCTAAATTGCGCTAGATGGATAACCTGTGTGTGTGTCCTTTACCTGTTGTAAACCTCTATGAGAAGAAACTATACAAATAGGAAAACCCAACGATCCCGATAATGGCACAGCACAATGTGATCATCATCTTCTTCTGCAGATTCAAAAGAACAGCAGAGCAAAAGAAGTGAGAAACGGAAGGGGGAAAAAAAGAGGATAGGAACCCATCATAGCACAGTTAAAATATAACAGAACGGATTGCTGGTCCCTATTGGACTTAATCAAAAACGCTTAAAGTATAACTGATTCGTTAAATACAACCTACAGTATACACTACCGGTCCAAAGTTTGAGAACACCTACTTATTCAAGGGCTTTTCTTTATTTTTTACTATTTTCTACATTGTAGAATAATAGGGAAGACATCAAAACTGTGAAATAACACATATGGAATCATGTAGTAACCAAAAAAAAGTGTTAAACAAATATATTTTATATTTGAGATTCTTCAAATAGCCACACTTTCCCTTGCTGACAGCTTTGCACACTCTTGGCATTCTCTCAACCAGCTTCATGAGGTAGTCACCTGGAATGCATTTCAATTAACAGGTGTGCCTTCTTAAAAGTTAATTTGTGGAATTTCTTTCCTTAATGCATTTGAGCCAATCAGTTGTGTCAAGGTAGAGGGTATACAGAAGGTAGCCATATTAGGTAAAATACCATATTATGGCAAGAAAAGCTCAAATAAGCAAAGAGAAACAACAGTCCATCATTACTAACACATGAAGGTCAGTCAATGCGGAACATTAACAACTTTTAAAGTTTCTTCAAGTCCAGTCGCAAAAACCACCAAGCACTATGATGAAACTGGCTCTCATGAGGACCGCCACAGGAATGGAAGACCCAGAGTTACCTCTGCTGCATGGATAAGTTCATTAGAGTTACCAGCCTCAGAAATTGCAGCCCAAATAAATGCTTCAGAGTTCAAGTAACAGACACATCAACATCAACTGTTCAGAGGAGACTGTGAATCAGGCCCTCATGGTCAAATTGCTGCAAAGAAACCACTACTAAAGGATACTAATAATAAGAAGAGACTTGCTTGGGCCAAGAAACACGAGCAATGGACATTAGACCAGTGGAAATTTGTCCTTTGGTCTGGAGTCCAAATTGGAGATTTTTGGCTCCAACCGCTGTGTCTTTGTGAGATGCAGTGTGGGTGAACGGCTGCTCTCCGCATGTGTATTTCCCACCGTTAGGCATGGAGGAGGTGTTATGGTGTAGGGGTGCTTTGCTGGTGACACAGTCTGCGATTTATTTCGAATTCAAGGGACACTTAACCAGCATGGCTACCACAGCATTCTGCAGCAATATGCCATTCCATCTGGTTTGGTCTTAGTGGGACTAGAATTAGTTTTTCAACAGGACAATGACCCAACACACCTCCAGGCTGTGTAAGGGATATTTTACCAAGAAGGAGAGTAATGGAGTGCTGTATCAGATGACCAGACCTCCACAATCACCCAACCTCAACCCAATTTAGATGGTTTGGGATGAGTCTGACCACAGAGTGAAGGAAAAGCAGCCAACAAGTGCTCAGCATATGTGGGAACCCCTTCAAGACTGTTGGAAAAGCATTCCAGGTGAAGCTGGTTGAGAGAATGCCAAGAGTGTGCAAAGCTGTCATCAAGGCAAAGGGTGGCTATTAGATTCTCAAATATATTTAGATTTGTTTAACACTTCTTTAGTTAATACATGTTGTCTTCACTATTATTCTACAATGTAGAAAATATTAAAAATAAAGTAAAACCCTTGAATGAGTAGGTGTTCTAAAACTTTTGACTGAAATTTTAAATCATCAGTAATATACATTACTCTGCAAAACAAGGTAGATAGGACTGTAAACATCTCATCACAACTCCAATGGAAGGAGACAGTAACCCATTTTCCAGCCATCCCATAGGATGGACGAAAGGACCATGTTAACAGGGGAGAGCAGGGGGGAGGGTGTGTCTGGGTCAGTATGGCCTGTTTTTGAGAGAGAGAGAGAGACACACACACACACACACACACACACACCTGCTCTTGGCTTCACAGTACCTTTAACCCAGACTCTAGGTCAGGGTTCCCCAACTAGCAGCCCCCTGGCCAAATTTGGCCTGTGGGTGATTTTATTTGGCCCCCCATATTCAGAGAAAAAAAAACGTGTTTGGGCTTCTTGCGTTCAATTTGCAGTCTACAAATGATTAATAATTATGTTACTGCTCCCTGACCATCCGCTCAAGAAAAACAGCCCACAGCTAATTCTAAATTTATGATCCCTGCTCTAGGTGCAGCCATTGCAGCCTAATACAGCCACTTGCTGTATTACAATACAGCAGATTGATAATTACCTATCACCATAAATACACATTTCTTCAGAGAAACACATGCACTTAAAGTCAAACAAGATTCACTCACACAAGCCAAAAACTAACCCACATTGACTCACTCAGACGTGCCATGTCTGCTAACTCAGTCTTGCACAGTGCAGATTTCAGCAACATGAATCACAAAACATAGGAAAACAAAGCAGTCTCAACCAAACCATTACAAATCTAAATATTTTATTCCTTCATTAAAATCTCTGGAATCCATCATAATACTACAGTGAAGATTACATTTAAAAATACAATTAAAAAACGATCTTCAAATGTTCAGCTTGAATTTCCAGACCCTCAATGTCCCATTTAGAGCCTCGTCATTGGCTACCGCATCTGAGGTGTGGGGTGCATGAAATTAATTTGATTGGACAGACTGTAAAGGAAGGCATAAGAAGCAAATCAGATGTTATACGAAGATCTCTCCCAAACGCTCAGAGGTAAGGTGTGCTTTAGGATTTTTTTAAACTATTCAAGTGGCATCAAACATGCACAGAGTCATTGCTTTCACATAGACTGAAGTGAAATCCACTCGTGTCTCTCCTTAACACAAGAATCATAGGTGAGTTAAACAATGCACCATTCCTCTGTGAGCTGGAGGATGCTACTTTTCAGCTTGGAGGTTCATAAATGGCAAGACAACAAGGCAAGGGTGGTGGCGGGGGTACATTAAGTGGATGGAGGTTTTTGCAATGGGGAAAGGAGTGTCAGATTCCCATAAGTTTGGATCAAGATCAATCAAATTATTGACATTCTAGGAAAAATAGAAGGCAGTTCAGAGAACTTCAATGAAATGTTGCATGGTGTCCATTTAGTTTTGTGTGAGGGTGAAGATTTCCACTTCTTCAGATTCCCTTTTTTTGTTTAGCTTTATCAGGGGCTAATAACCAGTCTCAGCTTTGGTCCCCTTGTTTCTCTCCCACCTGATGCTCATCCTCTCAGCCACCTCAAGGGGGACACCAGCCTGCTCCAACTAGGACGTCCCACTGGCTGGGCCTTTTTCTATAGTTACAGTAAGAGAGGGGGAGTGTCCAAGGGAAAGGGGAGGGATAGGTTGAGTCTTCATCCCCCTCTTTGGCTTCACAGCTGGAGGAGGGTAAGATTGGGTGATGATGAAGATGAATGAAGAGGGTGAGGTTAGGGGGCGTGGTCCCTCTATTACCCCACTGTCTGTGATAGGATGATGGCGAGGATGAGGACAGCGAGCACAGCACAGACCACTGCTATAATGATTGTCTTCTACAGAGGCGGAGGGAAAAAAAGGGGAGAACAAATACATCAGTATTTACGGTAACAAATGAGATGGTGTTAGACAGAGGTACTGAGGGAAATGAAGCTCTTAACATGCTGGGCGGGAATATCATGCAGTCAGCCATCATCAGGTCATTCTGACCAATGGAGGCTCTTTGATGCAGAGTATGCAGAGCTTTTATTGTCCGATACGAGTCAGTGATTGACAGCAAATGAGGATCCCGCCCATCATAACACAGTGAATCATCACTTTTATAGTCAAACAGGACACACTACACAGCCCAAAGACCCCAATGAGAAACTGAAACCCACATATACAATCCCACACAGCCCAAAGACACCATCGAGACGGACACACACAGTGCCAATCAGTGACCAGGCCATAGAGCTAAATAATGTAATTTCTATGGACCCAGCCCTTACCATAGGCAACAAGTGCACTTGTGGTATGCTTAGCAGGAACTCCTAATAAGACATGCAGTACCCAGAGATAGTACAAATGCACCCCATAAACAGACCAAGGAGCATGAACACATACACGTTTTACCACCTTAACACACACACACACACACACACACACAGCCGAGGGCAAGGAAAATGTAAAACGTGGCCAAAGTTCCAGATCCCACTACACCCACTGTAACACTCCAGAGTTCCTCCAACTTTACTCACCCTTTACACAACTCTTATTCACACACGTCTCATTTCTTCAATCCCACCGACAACCCAATAATCAGAGCCACTATGGCCAGCACGATAATCACAACTGCCACTATTATCACCGTTTTCTGTGGGGAACAATTAAGTGTCTGCTATGAAGACCATTTATTGTGGGCAACAACCTTAATAACAATTTAAAGAACAAAGCAACAACAAACACCTCTTTAAAAAAATGTAAACATCCTAAAACCTACATACATGCATGCATGACTCAGAGCAAAATGTTACATAAAGTGACCATAAATCACTCTAAAACACGCACATCTACAATCAACCACCAAATCAAGGGCTCCCGAGTGGCGCAGCAGTTTGAGGCACCGCATCTCAGTGCTAGAAGCATCACTACAGACCCTGGCTCGATTCCAGGCTGTATCACACAACCGGCCGTGATTGGGAGTCCCATAGGTCAGCATCGTTAGGGTTTGGCTGGGGTAAGCCGTCATTGTAAATAATAATTTGTTCTTAACTGACTTAACAAGTTAAATAAAGCAGAAAATGAAGAGAGAGAAGGAGAAAGAGGTGTGTGTGTCCTCTGTTGAGGGGTATTGGTCCAGATCTGGAGAAGGAGGTTTCAAGGTTTGGGATGGGGATCGTTGGGTACCAGGGTGCCAGCCCAATAGAGGCTGGTCAACGGAGCAGGAGGAGAGGCCAGGGGGTGGGACTTGGGCCTTTCTACAGCCACTCACACGACGGGCCTCCTGCTGAAACTTGGCGGCTTTCTTAGTGTCAGCTACCGCCCGCTCCACGAAGCCCACCGATTGGTCCATGTTGCTCTCAATCCTTTCAATCATTCCGCCCTGGCAGAGGGCAGGATATTGCAGGAAAGAGATATGCAGAGGAAGTGACAGAGAGAGACGGGTGCAGAGAAGAGCAGAAAAGACGACAAACGTAGATTGTTTTACGGTGGTGTGTGCGTGATCAACAGTGTGTGAGGGGTGGTGGTTATGTACGTGGGTTTATTAATGTGAAGGTGTGTGAAAATGTTGATGTGCTTCAGAAATTGCTGCATACTGTAAAGAAGCTTCCTAGAAACAGGGACAGGTACCGCAGTAGATTTAGGTTAAGGTAGTTAGTAGATGGGTTTACTTGATTAATATCAGGGTGTTGGTAGACAGTGTTGGATGGAGTGCAGTACCTTGCGTGCTTTGCTCTGGTACCTGATGGCTTTTTTGGTCTCAGTCTTAGCCACTGCTATGTGGTCCTGCGCTTTACAAACTTGAGCTTCTATATTGTTTACAATGTCACCCTGAAACAGACAAACACACACAGTGAGTATACAGACGTAGAAAAAATAAACAATAAGAAAGGAGGACTATCTATTCGACTCCCCGTGGTAACAGAGAGGATCAGACACAGACACAAACACGACATCACAAAGAGGAATATGTTAGGAAGTGGTAAGACGCTTACCTTGCACACGACTTCCCCTCAGACAGCATAGGATAACCAACAAGATACATGTGGTTACATAGATTATATGTAGCTGTGGTGACTATACAGTATGGGGTTGTGTCGATTCCAATGTGGCTATGTCAAATGTGACTCTTACTAAGAATGGAGACTCGTACTGAAGATGAATGAGTTATGGGAGGGAGAGAGATGGACACAGAAACAAGGGGAACTCTGTCCCCAAAACACGGATAAAGGAAAGCAGCGCAGAAGAAGCGGGGGGAAGGAAAAGAGAACGACCAGGAGAAAGGGAGAGGTTCCTGGGAAAGAGAAGGGAAACACAGAATGGTTGACAGACAGAGGCAGACAGAGAAAGAGGGAGCGAACAGGAGAAACAACGTTAGACACAGTAGGGTTAAAATGTAGGGTAGAGATCTGAAATAATGATGGATGGATGACTGAATAGATGGCTGAGGCAGGAGGAGTGTACCTGGCTCTCCACTAGCATGGCGATGTCTACGAACATGTCATGTAGCTCTTTGATGCTGCTTTCCAGACGCACAATGTCTTTGTGTCGCGCCTCGATCTCACTGAGAGCCTGCTTCGAGATCCCAGAGTCCATGATCTAAAGAGAGGAGACCGTTAGTACACGCACGCGCGGGCACACACACACACACAATTTCTTACCCCTGAAGTGAAAACGGCCGAGTTTCCACCTTCTAACATCTCTTCAAGCTCCTCGTCTGTCGTAGCTTTGCCAGCTGAGAAACAGAGGATCATTTTAGTACATACATGAGTTTATGGTCCAGTTGTGTGCATATAAAACAGTGTGAAAGACTGTGGGTAACTCACTGATCTCTAGCTGTCTCTGGATGCGTCCTTTACTCCTCTCCCTGAAGTCCAGCTGTGCCTCATTGTACTTGGTCATCACGTCCACAAACTTCCTGGACAGCACTGCATGCTGGGAGGACATGAAACAGACAGGGCCACAAGCTATAACAATCCAATAGTTATTCAGTTCTATGGTAACAATGACGGTTAGGCACAGGGTTACGTAAAGGCTTAGGGGAGAACTTTCGGAAGCTGACCTGTGATTTGCGTATCCGCATGTCGGCTGAAATCCTCTCCTCTTCCTCAGACTCCAGATTCCTCTCGATGGCTGAGAACCAATCAACATGATTCACCAATCAGTATTCACGCATACCCGAATTAACCAATCAGCATTTAGTCTGTGTGTCGTATTATGTGTGAGGGTCTTACTTTTGAGTTTGTTGCGGGCGTTGTTAGCCATCTTCTTGATGTCGTTGGTGACAGCCTCCAAGTCATCCTGCGTTTCTGGAGGAAAAAACACAAATGAAAACAGACACACTGACAATAACAGGTAGAAAAGATGGGGTGGGGTGGGGGGCATAGAGAGTTGCAGAGGCAGTATGTTTTACTCTGGTCTGATGTGGGGGCAGACAGTATGACTGAGTAGAGCTTCTTGACTTCAGAGACATTCTCATCAATCTTATCAATACTGTTCCTGATGTCCTCGATCTGAAACAGAGTGAAAAAAAATACAGTTACACACACACACACACACACCACACACACACACACACACACACCACTGCAAAAACACACTCACCTGAGAAAAGAACTCATCCATAAAAGCTGCATTGTCAATAGCAATTTCCACTTCCTCATCGTCATTGTCGCATGTCTATGAGGAAAAGCAGAAGGCAGCATGAGTAGATTACGTACTGTATTCCAACACAGTGGATCAACCGCATATGCACACTGACGTCATAACTGTAAATAGAGAACGTACAGCAGCCTAAGTACAGAGACCACAAGGCTTGGTGATACCGACACTGAGAAGGGCGAGGAGGGCTGAGGAGGAAACAGAACCAGTTTTTAGCTGACCTCTCCTGCATGAATAAACGTCAGATAAACGAGTAAAACATACATAACACCACCATGTCTGTATCGTCAGCTGACCTGAAGGGGGGGTGGGGGCAAGACATAATATTTAAGTGCCTTTGAACAGGGTGTGGTAGTAGGTGCCAGGAGTACTGGTTTGAGTGTGTCAAGATCTGCAACACTGCTGTTTCTTTGAACGCTCAACAATTCCCTGTGTCTATCAAGAATGGCCCACCACCCAAAGGGTCATCTAGTCAACTTGACACAAAAGTGGGAAGCATTGGAGTCAACACGGGCCAGCGTCCCTGTGGAACGCTTTTGACACCTTGTACAGTCCATGCCCCAACGAATTGAGACTGTTCTGAGGGCAAAAGGGGGTGCAATTCAATATTAGGAAGGTGTTTTGTACATGCAGAGTATGTACACACACACACACACACCCAAAGTTTGGGGTCACTTAGAAATGTCTTTGTTTTTGAAAGAAAACCACATTTTTGTCAATTAAAATACCATCAAATTGATCAGAAATACAGTGTAGACATTGTTAATGTTGTAAATGACTTGTAGCTGGAAACGGCTGATTTTTAATGGAATATCTACATAGGCGTACAGAGGCTCATTATCAGCAACCATCACTCCTGTGTTCCAATGGCACGTTGTGTTACTAATCCAAGTTTATCATTTTAAAAGGCGAATTGATCAATAGAAAACCCTTTTGCAATTATGTTAGCACAGCTGAAAACTGTTGTTCTGATTAAAGAAGCAATAAAACTGGCCATCTTTAGACTAGTTGAGTATCTGGAGCATCAGCATTTGTGGGATCGATTACAGGCTCAAAATGGCCAGAAACAAAGAACTTTCTTCTGAAACTCGTCAGTCTATTTTTGTTCTTAGGCTATTCCATGCGACAAATCGCCAAGAAACTGAAGATCTCATACAACGCTGTGTACTACTCCCTTCACAGAACAGCGCAAACTGTCTCTAACCAGAATAGAAAGAGGAGTGGGGGGCCCCGGTGCACAACTGAGCAAGAGAACAAGTACATTAGTGTCTAGTTTGAGAAACAGACGACTCACAAGTCGTCAAATGGCAGCTTCATTAAATAGTACCCGCAAAACACCAGTCTCAACGTCAACAGGTGACTCCGGGATGCTGGCCTTTTAGGCAGAGTTGCAAAGAAAAAGCCATATCTCAGAGTGGCCAATAAAAATAAGAGATTAAGATGGGCAAAAGAACACAGACTCTGGACAGAGGAACTCTGCCTAGAAGGCCAGCATCCCGGAGTTGCCTCGTCACTGTTGACGTTGAGACTGGTGTTTTGCGGGTACTATTGTGAGCATGCCTGCTCCATTCTGTGCTCTCGATTACAACAGGCCATGAAATGTATCAACATTACTCGCTGCTCCAATGTAACAAATGTACAAACCTAACAGAACAGTAGACTCATCAGGGTCTGGATCCCCGCTCACCATCACGGCTAAAATTAATTTTTTTTTTAAACTGATGTTGGTAGTATCGTATGAGACGTTTTGGTACCGTGGTACCAGTACACCGTGCAACACTACTCTGTACTGGATATTATTACCAAGTAGCATTAGTCTGAAGTCCACTCAGTGTTCATTTAAAGGGGTTATCCGTTTCATGTCAACCAACATGTTATGATGCATGTAAAATGTAACTCAGAATGACTATATCAGTGGTTCTTAACCTGGGTTCGATCGAACCCCAGGGGTTCGGCGGAGGTCAAGACACACACCCGACTCATATGATTCGTGATGACACGCCCCGCTTGGCCATCATTGGCTGCAGGTGATCACGCAACATCGCTTGGCCTATCTGTGCTGCAGGGAATTTGGCGCGCTCAGTAGTCGAATTGTGACTGTCGTGATGGTACGTCGTGTGATTTCTTTCTTAATATTTTAATCCCTTCATACTAACTATGTTGAGCAAAAAAAGAAAGTGGTCGGACGAATATGTACAATATGGATTCACATGTATAACGGAACGTGATGAGAGTCAGCGTCCTAACTGCATGATTTGCAATGCCAAGTTGAGCAATTCTAGTCTAGCACCGGCAAAACTAAGAGAACACTTCCTTAAGCTGCATGGAGATGGACAATACAAGAACACAACGCTCGCTGAATTCAAGGTGAAGAGAGCCATTTTTCCAATTAAGAAGGGTTCGGTGAATGCGCATATGAAACTGGTGGGGGTCAGTACCTCCAACAAGGTTAAGAACCACTGGACTATATAGTCTTGTGATTCAGGAAGCATCACTTGCTATTAGCTTTTGCTCTATAGGCCTTTGCCTGTAATCCAACATGCTTTTTAGGCATTTGCTCTTTAGCCACCATGCTTTCAGCCGCTGTTAGCCACTAGGGCTATAACACCAGCATGTTTAGCTTCTGGTGCTATTAGCCTTTTCATTTTGACATGATTAGCTACCTGTAGCCTGGAAGGTCTGTATTACAATTTACTTCAAATTTGACTCAAGTCTCCTCTATACCGTTGAAAAAAGTCAACTTTACCATTGCAAAATTCAGTCTACACCTCTCTGCATGTTGTCTTTTTTCCCCCCTCAGCTAACAGCTAAACTGTCAGAGTGAACGTCCGTGTTTGTCTTAGAGTGCTACTGTATGACGAGAGTCCAAAGTCTGAGTGCTACACGTTCCTTGTCAAAAAGCCAGATCAAAGTCAAGACAAAGATGTGCCACCTCTTGTTTTCCTCCTCATCTCCAGTCCCTCCCTCCCCCTTGCTCACTCATTCCACAAATGCATCAGCTGAGTTCAAGGTCTCGGAGTCAGCTGATTCCCGTCAGTCACACTGCATACAGGTTGGACACACCAAATACAGCATTTTTTAAATCATAAAACTGGAAAGGAGAGCGCTTCCAAGATAAGGATTTTTGGTAGGGGATTAAATTTACCAGGGTATTTTTTAACATGAGACAAAGGGGGGGTATAAAGATTCACTCATGATTTACACTAGCAAAAGCTCCATACATGTAAAGACATACTTATGGACACTCGCATGCCTAGGTTGGACACAGACACACAAATAGTCTCACGCTCTTACAGTGGTAATGCTGCGGTAGTGAGATAAGACTATGCGCTCTTTTCCTTCCTGTGTACTCACTCAGTCTCTCATTTAGCAAAAACAAGAGGGGGAATAAAAGGTGTGAAAGAGAGGGGGTTGTGATGAAGTGTGTCAATTTAACACGGAGACCACTCGGTTACAAGGTGTCTCAATCTCTCTTTAGTCATCTGTCGGTTATAGGACCTTCTCAACTCATCTTGTGATTTATGACTCCACGTGCCCTTGAGAGGATTCTGAATATGCAACTCGAGACATACAGTACCAGTCAAAAGTTTGGACACACCAGCAACTTTCTGAGGAGGCAATGAGAATACCCATCTGTATGTGTGTGTGGTGCGCACGTCTAGCACTTTGTGTGGCCGTTAGCGATGATGCTTATTCTTCTGGTAGATGGAAAGGCGTTCCCAAAAACCAGCATGTTAACGACAAAGTAGCCTGTTTACCTGGCAGAATGATATCACGATTATTCATCAATCCAGTGGGTATTTGATTTGCAAACTCTACCATCACATGTATGATACAAAAACACAGCTAAAGAGAAGCCCCTTGCTAGGTGTGCACAAAATCTCAGATTTTTCCCAGACATCAAAAGTGGTCTCCTGATGTAGTTTAAGCATTGTGGACCTAGAAAAAAAATATTTTAAAAAAATCGGATTTTCTATTTTAAAAAAACAATGATTTTGAGAGCAAAAACCTGAAGGAAAAAAAATTAAAATAAAAAAGAGAATTGACTATTTAGTTCATTTTTCAGTTTGAATAAAACACATAATTTGAAGAGCAAACATTGTGGCATAGCAATTCACATCTTGCAGTAAATCTGTAAATAAAACTTTAATATTCAAGAGTTAAAAGTGCTCAAAGTTTTTCATACCTCACCATGAGACATCCATGTCTTTATCATTGGAAAAGACAAACGGTTGAGATATTTAAAAGCTTAGAAACAGGGTTATCAAATTATTTTATAATTTCAGGAATTTTAAAAAAAGTATAATATATTCTGGTTTTTTTTAACCTTAAACGTCAATTATTTAAAAATGCGTAATGTTGATATCATTTTCATAGCTTAGACGTTATTTTACATCATGTCGAGGTGTGTGTTGTGCCTGCCATCAGCTGAGACACAACATGGTCTTGAATACAGAAATGATGGGTAGGGGTGGGCGATATCCAAAATGTGGGAGACAGATTTTTATACAGTTACTGTACCACACAAGGGGCACTACTAAAATAAATAATTATATATACATACACACAAACACACACACACATATTTTATGTTATATGTACAAAACTATTTAGGCAACAGGGATCTTGATCCAGGAGGCAATTCAATGTCTGCTGTAACCCAAAAGCTTGATCTTGACATCTAGTCCCTTAGATAGCAAGTTAGCAAACCAAATGCATAGCTGGAGCCCTGAGCTAGATATGATTTATTTGACACATCTTAGATTTCTTATAGTTATACTTAACTTGCCGTTAGTTATAAGTAGTGGCGTAGAACTTACCCACAAACACCTCCCGTCAGTATTTTCTAAATACCCCGGCATACCACAGGAGGTTGGTGGTACCTTAATTGGGGATGATGGGTTCATGGTAATGGCTGGAGAGTAATAGGTGGAATGTTATCAAATACATGGTTTCCATGTGTTTGGTGACATTCCATTCGCTACATTTCGGCCATTATTTCGAGCCGTTCTCCCCTCAGCAGCCTCCTTCCTGTGCGGTAACACAGTATAAATGGTATACATGTCGCCTAAGGGTGCGTGTCATGTTTTGGCAGATAAATGTATTAAAATTGACGTTTCAACTTTCAAATGGTATCACAAATATGGTTGGAGGGTACACACATCAGAACAATGTTGACATGAATGGGAATATCTGTTGTTTTAAATTATACTGTCAATCCTCCATAGGAAACCTATTGAAATCATAGAAATATGTAAAGTGTTGGTCCCATGTTTCCTGAGCTGAAATAAAAGATCCCAGAAATGTTCCATATGCACAAAATGTTCTCAAATTTGGTGCACAAATTTGTTTCCATCCCTGTTAGTGAGCATTTCTCCTTTGTCAAGATAATCCATCCACCTGACAGGTGTGGCATATTAAGCAGCTGATTAAACAGCATGATCATTACACAGGTGCACCTTGTGCTGGGGACTTTAAAAGGCCACTAAAATGTGCAGTTTTGTCACAACACAATGCCACAGATGTCTCAAGTTGAGGGAGCATGCAGGAATGAGGGAGCATGCAGGAATGTCCACTAGACCCGTTACAAGGGAATTTAATGTTAATTTCTCTACCATAAGCTGCTTCCAACGTTGTTTTAGAGAATTTGGCAGTACGTCCAACCAGCCTCACAACCGCAGACCATGTGTAACCACGCCAGCCAAGGACCTCGACATCAGTCTTCACCTGCAGTATGGTCTGAGACCAGCCACCCAGACAGCTGATGAAATTGTGGGTTTGCACAACCCAAAAATTTCAGCAAACTGTCAGAAACGTCTCAGGGAATATCATCTGCAAGTTCACCAGGGTATTGACCTGACTGTAGTTTGGCGTTGTAACCGACTTCAGTGTGCAAATGCTCACCTTCAATGGCCACTGGCACGCTGGAGAAGTGTGCTCTTCACAGATGAATCCTGGTTTCAACTGTACCGGGCAGATGTAGGACAGCGTGTGTGGCGTTGTGTGGGCGAACGGATTGGCTGATGTCAACGTTGTGAAGAGAGTGCCCCACGGTGGCAGTGGGGTTATAGTATGTGCATGCGTAAGCTACAGACAACAAAGACAATTGCATTTTATCGATGGCAATTTGAATGCACAGAAATAACATGACGAGATCCTGAGGACCATTGTCGTGCCATTCATCCGCCACCATCACCTCATGTTTCAGCATGATCATGCACAGCCCCATGTCACAAGGAAGCTTAAAAATGTCCCAGTTCTTCCATGGCTTGCATACTCAGACATGTCACCCATTGTGGATGTTTGGGGTGCTCCGGATTGACTTGTACGACAACGTGTTCCAGTTTCCCCCCCAATATCCAGCAACTTCGCACAGCCATTGAAGAGGAGTGGAACAACATTCTACAATCATCACCCTGATCAACTCTATGTGAATGACGTCGCTGCATGAGGCAAATGGTGGTCACACCAGAAACTGACTAGTTTTCTGATCCACGCCCCCTTACATTTTTATTTAAAAAAAGGTACCTGTGACCAACTGATGCATATCTGTATTCCCAGTCATATGAAATCGATAGATTAGGACCTAATGAATATTTCAATTGACTGATTTCCTTATATGAACTGTAACTCAGTCAAATCTAAGAAATGATTGCATGTTGCGTTTATATTTTTGTTCGGTGTATATTTCTATGATTGAAATGACACCCACCCTGTATTCAAGAGCATGTGTCTCAACCAACTGCGGGCACCACACAAAAACCTCAGATGATGTCTAAGCTACAACATTCACTCAGGGGACTGTTTATTAGGTACACCCATCTAGTACCTTTGTCTCCAGAACAGCCTGAACTCTTCGGGGCATGGATTCTACAAGGTGTGGCGTTCAAACGTTGCTCAATTGGTATTATTGGAGCTAGCGTGTGACAAGAAAACATTCCCCCAACAGCCTGTACTGTTGACATGAGGCAGGATGAGGCCATTTTTAGATAATTGATATTAAAGATTTTTTTTAAGTCCATTTTTATAAATGTGAAATAATCAAGACGTTATCAAATAAAAACTCTAGTTTATATTTTCCAGTGATGAAGACATGGATGTCGTGTTGGGGTATGCAAAATAGGTCAGCTTTGAGCACCTTTATCTCCTGAAGCGGTCAGAAAGTCCACTTTCTGACCACTTCTTCAATGGCCAAACGTATGGAAAGTTGTTTAGATTAAAAGGGATGCTTTCAAAAAGTGATTGAATTCAAATGGATTTCCCCAACACTATGGGAGACAACCTACTACTTTGAGTGTCACCGAGTACCCAAGGGATGCGTGTCTGAAACCTCTCTGGTCTTTACAGTTCAGTTCAGAATGCTGTACAAAAAAAAGCCAACCTATGGAGAGATCTAGCTCGAGTTACTACAGAGACCAGACTGAATATAATATGGTGTCCAGACTCCAGAGACATTATCCTCCATTTCCTGTTGTAGTCTGTTCTCCTGTCTACTGCACCAGTCAGGTGGCCTGATTATGCACCAAGCATGAACAACAATATAGCCCCACCAAGTTAACATTAAGGAAAACAGCAGAGAGAAGACCATGCAGAGGTCTACTACTGCCGCCACAGTCTTGTTTTATGTAAATAGCCGTCCCATAAAAACAAATCCCTAAACAAGCTGCCACACCATTTTGACTTTACTTCCCTTCCCGGTAGAAACCCATTGTACCTGCGAGATTGTCAATTGCTGCTCCGGGGCATTGGTAAACTATACATGGCAAATATTTGGCCAACAGTAAGGGGTGGCCATGGTAACAGATCCTGACGCCTCCCCCAAAGGGGAACCTTACATTCTTCAACAGGACAGAACATCCTGGTTATTTTGTGTTAGAAACTAAGCTATTGAGCAAGATAATGTCTTAAAATACCCAATACAGGTTGTAGGCTAGTAGGTCTACTCCAAGAGAGGAGTAGACAGACCAAAGACATAGTGGAAAGAGATCGGCGATGTAGAACAATCTCACCATTACAGGCCTTGCATGACGGTACTGACTGTTAATTAGTATAGGTGTCAGTTACACCTGCAGTTTACTTACAGGAAACAGATGTATAAATAGATGTGGGAATTAAATAGCCTACAACCGCGTCCGCCTAGGTGCTTTTAGCAACGAAGGTGTATTTACATATACTAGCATTGATTTGAATTGTATTGGGTTGCACAAAGACAGTCTCCAATCAAAATCATAGTTTATTTGTTATGTGCGCCGAATACAACAGGTGTAGACTTTAGTGAAATGCTTACTTGCAGGCCCTAACCAACAGTGCCATTTTTAAGTAAAAAAAATAGGTATTAGGTGAACAATAGATAAGTAAAGAAATAAAAAACTGTAAAAAGACCGGTTAGTCGGGCTAATTGAGGTAGTCTGTGGGAAAACAGAAGTTAACAGGGGGACTTTGAGACAAAATATCTAAAGGATTGTATTAAAAATACTTTCCAAACATGGGTCTGTTGTAGACCAACTTCCTGTCTGCTTCCCTCATGTCAAAATAAAAGTTATTCTTTTTTTTGTCCACATATGGCGCACGTGCAGGACTTTTATTTTGGAATGAGGTAAGCAGAGAGAAAACAGGTTTATGGCAGACCTACGTTTGGAAAGTCAATTTAATAATACGATCCTTTAGATATCGTCTCAAATTCCCCTTGTCATAATGACCAACAGTCCTGCCCACCGGCACAATACGTTGAAATGGAATTGTATTTATCTTCTGGCTTCCCACTGTACAACCCAACACCATTGAAAGCAGTGCTAGTGCATGTAAATAGTGTTGCTAGGAAATGCTGTTTAATTTCATTAGATGTTTTTTTTCCTCAAAGCCCTCCTGCATAAGGACCAAGCCTACAGACAATTGACAGAATTAGTTGAAATTGAAGTTGATTTAACTTCTGGCTTCCAGCGGACTATTGTGTTTTTATGCAAGCTAATAGCCAGCAACGCTAGTGTGTAAATAGTTGTGTTGCTAAAAGCAGCTAGGTCACGTGACAGCACATCCCCCCTTGAACATCCTATTGGTTCCTGCTTGAGCACCACCGCCTGCCGTGTATCAGAGTCCTCTTTGCTAGCTGGCGTCATTCGCTCCTGCCTGCCTAACACGGAACCCAAACCGGCTGCGCGCGTGCACACATTTATTTTGTCCCCCTCACACCAAACGCGATCACGACACGCAGGTTAAAATATCAAAACAAACTCTGAACCAATTACATTAATTTGGGGACAGGTCGAAAGTCATTAAACCTTTATGACAATTTAGCTAGCTAGCTTGCACTTGCTAGCTAATTTGTCCTATTTAGCTAGCTTGCTGTTGCTAGCTAATTTGTCCTGGGATATAAACATTGAGTTATTTTACCTGAAATGCACAAGGTCCTCTACTCCGACAATTATTCCACACATAAAACGGTCAACCAAATCGTTTCTAGTCATCTCTCCTCCTCCTAGGCTTTTTCTTCTCTGGACTTTATATTGCGATTGGCAACTTTCATAAATTAGGTGCATTACCGCCACGACCTCGTTCGTCTTTCAGTCACCCACGTGGGTATAACCAATGCAGCGCGATCTGCTTCACAAATAGAACTATTTTAGCCCATTTATGCTCGATGGCGGACGCGTGCAACCGGTTTGGGTTCAATGTTAGCCCTTGGCAACGCAGACACTCGTTGGCGCACGCGAGCAGTGTTGGTGCAATAATTGAATATAGATTTCTACATTTATTTTGCGATGCGAGCGGTGGTCAGCCTGTAACACCTGCCCTCACCATTGTTAACAGAACTGTGGGAAAACAGTGCCTAACAAGCAGGGTTAAGGATACTGTACCGTTCACCCCCGCCTCCTCCTAGCACAGCAGGCGGGAGTGACACCATGTGCTAACTAGTTAGCGACACCATGTGCTAGCTAGTTAGCTAGCTATCACACGGTGTCTCCCCCGCCTCCCGCCTGCTGTGTACTGGAGAAAAATGCTAGCTACTCCGGTACACAGCAGGCGAGAGGTGGGGACGACACCATGTGCTCACTAGCTAGCACACGTGTCACCCACGCATTGCGCCTTCTGTGTACCGGAGACCTCCTTAGGACTAGCTGGCTAAACTAGCACAGTGTCCTTCGCTCCCTCCCGCCAAATACCTGCCCTCACCATCGTTAACAGAACTGCGGGAAAATAGTGGCCGACAGGCAGGGGCAAAGGTCACTACTTGTGTGTACTACCTATAGCTAGCTACCATTGTCGCCTTCACGTCTTCTTCTGTGGAGTTTATGGGCAGTTGGCATCCAACGTTATCGTGCATTACCACCTACTGTACTGTAGAGCCCCTGCCTATGTACTGGAGTCATAGCTTAAAATGTACCAATAGACATATAGAGGGGTTCCTGCAGGTGCAGGAATGCCCACATGCAAGAACGCCCCGAATTGCGGGATGCAGTTGCACCTTTCTCCCACATTCTCCAATCCCGGAGCGCGCAAGGACACACTGTATGACACCTGTGGTCCCGTTACCTTGTCCTCAAACCCAACCCCCACTGTCTGACTACCGCAGAGAACACAAACATGTCCCCAAGAGACAGACCGCACAAACCTATCCAAGTTGATCCAGCTCATACAACCTTAAACTATTCTCTTTGAATCGCCTCTCATTTAGGCCATTTCTTGATTTGTAAATCCAGGCGACTAATTTTGTAATCAAATAGTCAGTCGACCACAGGCCTTCGGATAGGATGGTGACTAGTTTGTACACTACCAAATAAGACCAATAATGAGGTAAAACAGTTGTGTCGAGTTGTTGACACTCGTTTTTTTGCATAGACCATTTGTAATTTGCATGCTGCACAGAAGGTAATAACATCTGTCTAGCTCTATGAAAGGTGCCTCTGTGTAACATATCTCAGACCCCACTTACAGCTTTGAGTTGTTCCAATCGGTCCTTCATCTTGCCGACTGTTAATAAAACAAGCAAAAAAATAAATATAGTAATCTATAATTTAAAAAAATAATACGATCCCCAATCTGTGAAATTCGTCAACCAGCTGGTCTGCTGGCTATTGAACGGAATCCCACCGCCAGCCAGTGAGTTGAAAATCAACTATCTCAAAGTCTTGGCAAAGGTCTTCTTGAAAGTGTTTTTTTCCTACTGCTTTTTCCACCAAATGTCCATACAATATGGCTGCTAGGGGAGAAACCCGTGTTTTTTTGCTAAATCTCTTCGCTCTGCGGATTAAAACAACAGTTGTGTACAGCCCACATAATCTCTTTCGCTCGCTCGCCCCCAGTAATCATCCTAAAACGCACTTTCTCGCTCACGCATGCGTAAACGCCTTGTCGTATACGGGGCCACGCCCTGGCCAGTGTGATACCTGGGTGTGTTGGCTGACCTGCCATGCCATTTAAAGGGGACGCACAGTCGCTGTGAAGTTCATGATTTCAGGGTGAATATGATGTAGCCTACATTATTCTCGAATAAGCAGCCGATCCGCATGCGAATGCGCACCAGTCTCCGCGTATTTACGCACGGGTATGTGCGTGTATTTGTTTGGTAAATACACAAGATCGATGTTTATAGCCTATTCTGCCTACCCTCCAATCCAGAGGGATTTAACAATCATTAACAAATCCCCCTCTCCATCCCCTCCTCTCACACACTCATTCACAGTCTCACACAGATCATCTGTCATCTCTCTCTCTAATAGGAAACGGTTTATTACGGCGAACCTTGACCGATAGTTTGACAGCTGTTGTTGTTTGGCACCCCTACGAATGAGAGTAGGCAAAAAAAATAAGCAAGTCTCTGTCATAGACAGACACGCTCGCACGCATGCATAGCCAATCAACACAAATCCTATTCAAGTGAATTTGAGGAACTGTGGAACATTCGTTTATGTTGACCACTGACTGACATGATTCCACACTATAAACCAGGGGTGTCAAACTCATTCCATTGAGGGCCTACTGTCTTCTGTTTTTTGTTTTTTCATTTAAACGAAGACCTAGACAACCAGGTGAGGGGAGTTCCTTGCTAATTAGTGACCTTAATTCATCATCACGTATAAGGGAGGAGTGAAAACCCGCAGATAGGAGGCCCTCCGTGGAATGAGTTTGGCACGTGCCATAGACTATATACAGTACTAGTTAAAAGTTTGGACACACCTACTCATTCAAGGGTTTTTCTTTATTTAGACAATTTTCCACATTGTAGAATAATACTGAAGACATCAAACTATGAACTAATACATATGGAATCATGTAGTAACCAAAAGTGTTAAACAAATAAAATATATTTTATATTTAGCCACCCTTTGCCTTTATGACAGCTTTGCACACTCTTGGCATTCTCTCAACCAGCTTCATGAGGTATTCACCTGGAATGCATTTCAATTAACAGGTGTGCCTTGTTAAAAGTTAAATTGTGGAATTTCATTCATTCTTAATGAGTTGCGTTGTGACAAGGTAGGGGTGGTATACATAAGTTAGCCCTATTTGTTAAAAGACAAAGTCTATATTATGGCAAGAACAGCTCAAATAAGCAAAGAGAAACGACATTCTGTAACCACTCCCTCTTCAAATCAGGGCTGATTGGAAAAAGCTGTTCAAAAGAGGACATTGTATTATCATTTCTTTGTACTCTCTGATGAAGGCCATGCCATGCAGCCGAATGGGGTCGGGTGATTGTGGAGGCCAGGTCATCTGATGCAGCACTCCATCACTCTCCTTGGTAAAATAGCCCTTACACAAGCCTGTGTGTTGGGTCATTGTCCTGTTGAAAAACAAATGATAGTCCCACTAAGCGCAAACCAGAAAGGATGGCGTATCGCTGCAGAATGCTGTGGTAGCCATGCTGATTAAGTGTGCCTTCAATTCTAAATAAATCACTGACAGTGTCACCAGCAAAGTATCCCCACACCTTCTCCTCCATGCTTCACGTGGGAACCACACATGCAGAGATCATCCATTCACCTACTCAACGTCTCACAAAGACACGGTGGTTGGAACCAAAACTCTGTAATTTGGAATCGTCAGACCAAAGGACAGATTTCCACCGGTCTAATGTCCATATCTTGTGTTTCTTGGCCCAAGCAAGTCTCTTCTTATTGGTGTCCTTTAGTAGTGGTTTCTTTGCTGCAATTTGACCATGAAGGCCTTATTCACATGATGTTGAGATGTGTCTGCTTCTTGAACTCTGTGAAGCATTTATTTGGGCTGCAATTTCTGAGGCTGGTAACTCTTATGAACTTATCTTCTGCAGCAGAGGTAACTCTGGGTCTTCCTCTCCTGTGGCGGTCCTCATGAAAGCCAGTTTCATCATAGTGCTTGATGGTTTTTGCGACTGCACTTGAAGAAACTTTCAAAGTTCTTGAAATTTTCCGTATTGACTGACATTAATGTAATGTAATGATGGACTGTCGTTTCTCTTTGCTTATTTGAGCTGGTTTTGCCATAATATTTTACCAAATAGGGCTATCTTCTGTATACCACCCCTACCTTGTCACAACACAACTAATGCTCAAATGCATTAAGAAGGAAAGAAATTCCACAAATTAACTTTTAACAAGGCACACCTGTTAATTAAAAATGCATTCCAGGTGACTATCTCATGAAGCTGGTTGAGAGAATGCCAAGAGTGTGCAAAGCTGTCATCAAGGCAAAGGGTGGCTACTTTGAAGAATCTCAAATATAAAATATATTTTGGTTTGTTTAACACTTTCTGGGTTACTACATGATTCCATAAGTGTTATTACATAGTTTTGATGTCTTCCCTATTATTCTACAATGTGGAAAATAGTCTTGAATGAGTAGGTGTGTCCAAAGTTTTGACCGGTACTGTATATATATATACTGAACAAAAATATAAATGTAACATTTAAAGTGTTGGTGCCATGTTTCATGAGCTGAAATAAAAGATCCCAGAAATGTTCCATACGCACATTTCTCTCAAATTTTGTGCACAACGTAATTTACATCCCTGTTAGGTGAGCATTTTTTCTTTGCCAAGAAAATTCATCCACCTGACAGGTGTGGCATATCAAGAAGCTGATTAAACAGCATTACACAGGTGCACCTTCTGCTGGGGACAATAAAAAACCGCTGTAAAATGTTGTCACACAACACAATGCCACAGATGTCTCAAGTTTTGAGAAAGTTTGCAATTGGCATGCTGACTGCAAGAATGTCCACCAGAGCTGTTGCCAGAGAATTTAATTTGAATTTCTCTATCATAAGCCGCCTCCAATTTGGCAGTACGTCCAACCGGCCTCACAACCGCAGACCTTGATAACCACGCCAGCCCAGGCCCTCCACATCCGTCTTCTTCACCTGCGGGATGGTTTGAGACGAGTCACCCAGACAGCTGATGAATCGGTGTGTTTGCACAACCTAAGAATTTTGGCACAAACTGTCAGAAACCGTCTGTGTGCTCGTTGTCCTCACCAGGGTATTAACCTGACTGCAGTTCGGCCTCAAAACTGACTTCAGTGGGCAAATACTCACCTTCGATGGCCACTGGCATGCTGGAGAAGTGTGCTCTTCACAGATGAAGCCGGGTATCAACTGTACCGTGCAGGTGGCAGACATCGTGTATTGCGTTGAGTGGGCGAATGGTTTGCTGATGTCAACGTTGCGAAGAGCGTGCCCCTGGTGGCAGTGGGGTTATGGTATGGGCAACTTGAATGCACAGAGATAACGTGAAGAGATCCTGAGGCCCATTGTTGTGCCATTTCTGTCGCCATCACCTCATTTTTCAGCATGATAATGCACAGCCCCATGTGGTCAGGATCTGTACACAATTCTTGGAAGCTGAAAATGTCTTAGTACTTCCATGGCCTGCATACTCACCAGACATATCAACCCTTGAGCATGTTTGGAATGCTCTGGATCTATGTGTGCGACAGCATGTTCCAGTTCCCGCCAATATCCAGCAACTTCACACGGCAATTGAAGAAGAGCGGGACAACATTCTACAGGCCACAATCAACAGCCTGATCAACTCTATGCGAAGGTGATGTGTCACGCTCCATGAGGCAAATGGTGGGCCCACCAGATACTGACTGGTTATCTGATGCACGCCCCTACCTTTCTGTAGGGGCATGCATCAGATTTCTGTGACCAACAGATTAATATATGTATCCCCAGTCGTGAAAGCCATAGATTAGGGCCTAATGAATATATTTCAATTGACTGATTTCCTTATATGGACTGTAACTCAGTAACATCTTTGAAATTGTTGCTTGTTGCATTTATATTTTTGTTCATATATCCACACTCAGAGCCTTGTGGGGATGGTTACGTATGTTGATTACTCTGAGATGCAACAGGGCTGACACCAGGTGGTCTTTGAGACAAACTGCAACCTAATATAGTTGTGTGGGGACAACACAGCTTCAAGCATGTGTTGGTAGTAGCACTAGCACCTCATACAGGGTGTCTCAAGAAAGACCTGCCAGGAGTCTGCAATGCAGCCATCCTCTGCAAACTGGATTTGCTATATGTCCTCACATATTTGAGTAGCACCATTTAATACATTTGGGGCGGCAGGTAGCCTAGTGGTTAGAGTGTTGGACTAGTAACCAAAAGGTTGGAAGATCAAATCCCGGAGCTGACAAGGTAAAAATATGTTGCTGTTGCGCCTTCTTCACCACGCTGTCTGTGTGGGTGGACCATTTCAGTTTGTCCGTGATGTGCATGCCGAGGAACTTAAAACTTTCCACCTTCTCCACTACTGTCCCGTCGATGTGGATAGGGGGCTGCTCCCTCTGCTGTTTCCTGAAGTCTGCGATCATCTCCTTTGTTTTGTTGAGTTTGAGGTTATTTTCCTGACACCACACTCCGAGGGCCCTCACCGTCTGGTCGTTGTTGGTAATCAAGCCTACCACTGTAGTGTCGTCTGCAAACTTGATTGATTTGGAGGCGTGCATGAGCAGAGACTTCACTCCTCACACTGATTGAATAGTTTAAATAGTAATGTTGAGCTCTCGTGTTTTTGTGCATACCGTTAACAATAGTTCTGTGCGTGGTGCTGAATGAACAGTGTACTTTTCCCTCTGTGTAGTTTATTGCATATTTAATAATGAAAATACCTAACAAAAGGAGAACATGGATGTGGTTTATTTGTGTGCATGTTAAAAAAGTAAAATAAATAGAATATCTGGATGTGATTTACAGTAGATATCTGTCAACACAGTCATACACATGATGTATAATCCTGTAATATTATTCTGGCCCGCGATTGTAAAAATATATTCTAATGTGACCTTCCATGGAAAATAATTGCCCAGGCCTGTCTTAGAGTGCTGCCCTATATACATAGACATGGAATCACTGGTCATATATACTCTATTCTATTCTACTGTATTTTAGTCATTGCCATTCCGACATTGCTCGTCCTAATATTAATATATTTCTTAATTCCATTAATTTACTTTAGATTTGTGTTTACTGTTGTGAATTGTTAGATACAATTGCAATGTTGGAGTTAGGAACACAAGCATTTCGCTACATCCACAATAACATCTGCTAAATATGTGTATGTGACCAATAAAATTTGATTTGAGACTTGAAGTTGAACTCAGGTGCATCCTGTTTCCATTGATTATCCTTGATGTTTCTACAACTTGATTGGAGTCCACCTGTGGTAAATTCAGTTGATTGGACATAATTTGGAAAGGCACACAGCTGTCTATATAAAGGTCCCACGGTTGACAGTGCGTGTCAGAGCAAAAACCAAGCAATGAGGTCGAAGGAATTGTCCATAGAGCTCCGAGACAGGATTGTGTCGAGGCACAGATCTGGGGAAGTGTACCTAAAAAAAATTTGCAGCATTGAAGGTCCCCAAGAACACAGTGGCCTCCATTCTTAAATGGAAGAAGTTTGGTACCACCAAGACACTAGAGCTGGCTGCCTGGCCAAACTGAGCAATCGGGGAGAAGGGCCTTGGTCAGGGAGGTGACACAAAACCCGATGGTCACTGACAGAGCTCCATAGTTCCTCTGTGGAGATGGGAGAACCTTCCAGAAGGACAACCATCTCTGCAGCACTCAACCAATCAGGCCTCTATGGTAGAGTGGCCAGATGGAAGCCACTCCTCAGTAAAAGGCACATGACAGCCCGTTTGGAGTTTGCCTAAAGGACTTTCAGACCATGAGAAATAAGATTTTCTGGTCTGATGAAACCAAGATTGAACTCTTTGGCCTGAATTCCAAGTGTCACGTCTGGGGAAACTGGCACCATCCTTAATGTGAAGCATTTTTATTTATTTAACTAGGCAAGTCAGTTAAGAATAAATTCTTATTTACAATGACAGCCTACCAGAAGGCAAAAGGCCTCCTGCGGGGATGGGGGCTAGAATTAAAAATATAGGACAAAACACACATCACGACAAGAAAGACACCATAACACTACATAAAGAGAGACCTAAGACGACAACATAGCATGGCAGCAACACATGAAAACACAGCATGGTAGAAACACAACACGCTAGCAGCACAAAACATGGTACAAACATTATTGGGCACAGACAACAGCACAAAGGGCAAGAAGGTAGAGACAACAATACATTAAACAAAGCAGCCACAACTGTCAGTAACAGTATAAATGATTGTGTCTTTGAATGAAGATAAAACGATCCCGTTTGAGTGTTTTTTGCAGCTCGTGCCAGTCGCTAGCTGCAGCAAACTGAAAAGAGAGGCGACCCAGGGATGTGTGTGCATTGGGGACCTTCAACAGAATGTGACTGGCAGAACGGGTGTTGTATGTGGAGGATGAGGGCTGCAGTAGGTATCTCAGATAGAGGGGAGTAAGGCCTAAGAGGGTTTAATAAATAAGCATCAACCAGTGGGTCTTGCGACATGTATACAGAGATGACCAGTTTACAGAGGAGTATAGAGTGCAGTGATGTGTCCTATCAGGAGCATTGGTGGCAAATCTGATGGTCGAATGGTAAAGAACATCTAGCCGCTAGGAGAGCACCCTTACCTGCCGATCTATAAATTACGTCTCCGTAATCTAGCATGGGTAGGATGGTCACCTGAATCAGGGTTAGTTTGGCAGCTGTGGTGAAAGAGGAGCGATTACGATAGAGGAAGCCAAGTCATGATTGAACCTTAACCTGCAACTTTGATATGGGCTGAGAGAAGGACAGTGTACCGTCTAGCCATACTCCCAAGTACTTGTATGAGGTGACTACCTCAAGCTCTAAACCCTCAGAGGTAGTAATCATACTGGTGGGGAGAGGGGGCATTCTTCTTACCAAACCACATGACCTTTGTTTTGGAGGTGTTCAGAACAAGGTTAAGGGCAGAGAAAGCTTGTTGAACACTAAGAAAGCTTTGTTGTAGAGCATTTAACACACAATCTGGGGAGGGGCCAGCTGAGTACTGTTTCATCTGCATATAAATGGATGAGAGAGCTTCCTACTGCTTGAGCTATGTTGATGTAAATTGAGAGGAGCGTGGGCCTAGGATCGAGCCTTGGGTTACTCCGTTGGTGACAGGCAGTGGCTGAGACAGCAGATGTTCTGACTTTATAAACTGCACACTTTGAGGTAGTTATCAAACCAGGCCAAAGACCCCTCAGCCAAAGACTCCACCAATACTCCTTAGCCGGCTCACAAGAATAGAATGTTCTTCCGTATCAAAACTTAGAATCAAGGGCAATGGTGACATAATTAAGCACCTTTAAGGTTGCAGTGACACATCTATAACCTGAGCGGAAACCAGATTACATACCCGAGAGAATACTATAGACATCAAGAAAGCCAGTCAGTTGATTATTGACACGTTTTCCAACACTTTTAATAAACAGGGCAAAATAGAAATTGGCCTATAACAGTTAGGATCAGCTTGATCTCCCCCTTTAAAATAAAGGACGCACTGAGGCTGCCTTCCAAGCAATGGGAACCTCCCCAGAGAGGAGACAGGCCTGGCAATGAGGGGCAGCAACCTTAAAGAATGAAATGGTGATTAGAGCTCAGCCATGTGCTCCTTGTCAGTAACAACCACAACATTAAGGGACATGGGCAGCTGTGAGGGTTCATTCTCATGGTGGCAGCATCATGCTGTGGGTTTTGTTTTCAGCAGCAGAGACTGGGAGACTACTCAGGATCAAGGGAAAGATGAAAAGAGCAAAGTAGAAAGATCCTTGATGAAAACCGGCTCCAGCGCGCTCAGGACCTCAGACTGGAGCGAAGGTTCACCTTCCAACAGGATAACAACCCTAAGCACACAGCCAAGACAACGCAGGAGTGGCTTCGGAACAAGTGTCCTTGAGTGACCCAGCCAGAGCCCGGACTTGAACCTGATCGAACATCTCTGGAGACCTGAAAATAGCTGTGCAGCGACACTCCCCATCCAACCTGAGAGCTTGAGAGGACCTGCAGAGAACGGGATAAACCCCCCAAATACAGGTGTGCCGAGATTGTAGCATCATACCCAAGACCAGCTGTAATAGCTGATTCATCAAATTACCGAGTAAAGGGTCTGAATTCTTAAATGTGACATACATTTAACATTTCGAAAAACCCGTTTTTGTTTTGTCATTATGGGGTGTTCTCTAGATTGAGTGGAAAACTTTTATCCATTTTAGAATTTGGCTGTAACAAAATCCTAATAGTCAAGGGGTCTGAATACTTTCAGAATGCACTGTATTATTTAGTTATGTCGTAGTTGTATTCATTAGGCGGTCTTTCCAAGATGCATTACAGGCGCACAATGAAAAAAAAAAAAAGACAATTATGACAAATGGTTATTTGCATGACAATGTCGTTACCCATAATTCCGTACTCCTCACAGCCCTAGTTTTGCGTTACCTTTGTAGTTAATAGGCTGTTTACACTTCTCCCAATTACGTGAGGATGTCAAAATAATAAAAAAATGTATATTCATTTTAAAATGTTGATTACTAGTCCTTGCTATTATCATTCACTGGAAGATTAAGACAACTAGGGAAATAAACATTTTGCCAACATGAGGGGGTCCCCATGAAAGAACAGGATTTAGACCGGTCTTGCATCAAATCCCTTAATTCTTCAGTCTAATTGGTAAGTCATTAATGAAGGAACCTGCAGTAATTTACTCACTGATTTTAAACAGAATTGACCCCAACCCTGGCCTGTTATCAGCTACTTAAGATTTGCATCTACCGTGCTTAACGTCTACCCCTAGCCACACGTTAAAACATTTAGCAAAACAATGAATCAGAACTGCATGTTATATTGAGAACGTTTTTATTCAAAGTTTATTCCCCCCACCCCAAATGCTTCCGGTCAGTTGGCCTTAGCCCAGCGTGTGAGCCGGGGAAGGGCAGAGGGTGGTGCTTGATGGTGAGTAACATTGCCATGCCAACACTAGGGCGGTGTGTCTTACAGTGAAACTAGAGAACCACACGACTTCACCATGTTTGTATTTCTTTCCGTTTTAAAACACAAGCAAAACAAAAAAAAGCTAAAAAATAAATCTGCAACGGGATTTTACAGTAAAGGGGCCAAACTCAGACAACTTCCTGCCACGCGGGGGTAGGGGGGGGTCATAGGTAACAGGTTAAAGGTCATCGTCTTCATCTGGGAGCGCTGTTTCTGATGCAACCTGGAGGGCGGAGAAAGTGAATAACTTATGACGATACACCATTTACAATCAGCAACATAACTAAAGACATTGATATGTAATCTAGCCAATTTCATCTGATAACATTTTACGGTCTGGTCTCCATGCAGTCCATCTACCCGTGCTGGGCTACTATGGTTCCACTCACTTTGAGGTCGTGCTCGTACTGCGCGGCGAGGGAGGGGTCCATGAGGATCTCTGGGGGGGCGAGGGCGGGCATGGCCACAAACTCCAGGTTGGGGTCTCCAATCAGCTTCCGTGCTAGCCACAGGAAGGGCTTTTCAAAGTTGTAATTACTCTTAGCAGAGATATCATAGTACTGAGAGAGAAGGGGTGAGAATGAGAAGAGAGGATTATCATCACCTTGCTGTGGTGCACAAGGTCACAAATGCTGCTTGTTTACCCATTATTTCCATCAGGGCTAGTCTTTCAGTTTGCACAGAAACACACTGCATAAGAACAGTCTACTGTAATAAAGTGAGTAATAATTACCTGGAGGTTCTTCTTGCGATGGAATACGATGCTCTTGGCTTTGACTTTCCGGTCTTTGATGTCCACCTTGTTGCCGCAGAGGACTATGGGAATGTTCTCACAGACACGCACCAGGTCACGATGCCAGTTGGGTACGTTCTTGTAGGTGACTCGAGACGTGACGTCAAACATGATGATTGCACACTGGGCTGGAGAGTGGAAAGTGAGAGTACAAAGTAGGAGTGGAGAGAAAAGCACAGATAGAGTGAAGAGTCAAAGAAAGCAAGAGGAGGATGTAGAGGGAGAGTCACAACATGAATCTACTCAACACAGCATCCTTAGAGGGGGAAGTGGTTACTAGAGATCGACCGATAACTTGAAATCGGGCATTCTAATTATTCATAACAAATCGGTAATCAGCATTTTTGGACGCCGATTATATTGCAGTCCACGAGGAGACTGCATGGCAGGCTGACCACCTGTTATGCGAGTGCAGGCAGCGAGGAGCCATGGTAAGTTGCTTGCTAGCATTAAACTTATCTTATGAAAAACAATCAAACTACACATGGTTGATGATATTACTAGTTTAACTAGCTTGTCCTGCGATGCATATAATCAATGCGGTGCCTGAAATTGTGTCACTTCTCTTGTGTTCAGTGTAAGCAGTCAGGGTATATGCAGCAGTTTGTGTCACCTGGCTCGTTGCGAACTCTGAATACCCTTTCTTCCTAACAAAGACCGTCATTAATTTGCCAGAATTTTTCCTAATTATGACCTAACATTGAATGTTGTGCAATGTAAAAGCAATATTTAGACTTAGGGTTGCCACCGGTTTGATAAAATATGAAACGGTTCTGTATTTCACCAAAATAATAATAAAATAAAAAAATTATTATACGTTTCCGGATTTGACCATATTAATGACTTACGGCTCATATTTCTGTGTGTTTATTATAATTAAGTCTGATTTGATATTTGATAGAGCAGTCTGACTGAGCGGTGGTAGGCAAGCAGCAGGATCGTTAGCATTCATTCAAACAGCACTTTCCTGCGTTTGCCAGCAGCTCTTCGCAATGCTTGAAGGACAGCTCTGTTTATGACTTCAAGCCTATCAACTCCAGAGATTAGGCTGGCAATACTAAAGTGCCTATAAGAACACCCAATAGTCTATGAAGGTCTATGAAATACAAATGGTAGAGAGAGAAATAGTCCTATAACAACTACAACCTAAAACTTCTTAACTGGGAATATTGAAGACTCATGTTAAAAGGAACCACCAGCTTTCATATGTTCTCATGTTCTGAGCAAGGAACTTAAACGTTAGCTTTTTTACACGGCACATATTGCACTTTTACTTTTTTCTCCAACACTGTTTTTGCATTATTTTAACCAAATTGAACATGTTTCATTATTTGAGAATAAATAGATTTTATTTAAGTATTAGATTAATTAAAATACAAGTGTTTAATGTTCAATCAGTATTGTTGTAATTGTCATTATTACACACACACACACACACACACATATATATATATTAAAAAAATAAAATTTTAAAAGACTGATTAATCGGTATCGTCTTTTTTTGTTCCTCCAATAATCGGTCGACCTCTAGTGGTTACTAATTGTTAGAATAGCTATTGTCATTCATTAGTTCCTGGTTTTAAGAACTGGCCAGTGACTTTCCACACAAAGCTCTGTGTGCAAGTATTTTTGTAGAGCAGGGAGTTATTTTTAGTAACTAGAGGTAGAGTTCTTCCTCCTGGTCATGAAAAACTCTAGGATACGCTAATAAGTACAGTTTTATACCATACCTTGGATGTAGTAGCCGTCTCGGAGCCCTCCAAACTTCTCCTGCCCGGCAGTGTCCCACACGTTGTATTTGATGGCCCCTCTGTTAGTGTGGAAGACCAGCGGGTGCACCTCCACTCCCAGAGTGGCTAGAAGGAAAGAAAGGGGAGAATAGAGGAGAAACCCAACAGGAGAAATGAGGGGAGAGATAGCAAGAAATAAAGGAGAGAAAGGTGGGGTGAGAAGGAGAAATGGTGAGAGGAGAAAGACAGTTTAGTAACACTGGAGAGATTAGAAGATGCTAGAATGGTGGCGGGTTGATTCATTCAGTGTCACACCCTTGTTGTACATTGCCATCTGGTGCCTCCATGTATCCTCTCATATTGGTGGCCTCTGCATTCTGACAGTTGAATCTGCCAACATGGCCCCCTCCCAATGACTAAAACTCTGATTAAGCATTCTACTATTACAGGCTTTGTGCAGAGGCCTAACACCCATTTATCACCCCATGTGGCTGTGTTCTCACTATAAACTGTGTTGTTGTTTAAGTAATTACATGCCGATGGGAGTGACTTACCAACATATTTCTTCTCAAACTCTCCCGTCAAATGTCTTTTGACGAAAGTGGTCTTTCCAGTTCCTCCATCGCCAACCAACACAAGCTGAGAGGGGAAGAGGGATAGAAGTTGAAACATAGGTGAAAACAGCAGCTAACTACTCATGACCAAACCAAACATAATCCTGTTTCATGCTCTAAAATCGTTGACGTCTGAGATAAGTAATAGCCCTCACCTTGAACTGGACCTGTGGCTCGCCTTCTGCCATTGTTAAATCTGTCGTGGATTTTGATGTTCTCCTAAGAACAGGACAAGGCGCCGGAATGGTTACGATAACTAGTTACATAACCTGTGTAGATGGGTCAACTATCTACAGAGTTAACTGGTTTGCCAACTATTTTCTGATGGGCTCGCTAAACTACAACTAACTTGCGACATATCGAGACAGCAGCACGCGCCCAGGAACTAGCTAACCAACAAGTAACCTCGCAAGCTAACGCTTGTTTTTGGGCGGTTTTAATTCTATAAACTTCTTCCAAATACATTGCATATTTTCAAACATCTGACAACACGATATTTAAACGTGTACACAATCATTAGTATTACAACCTAAATGCAGGAATATACGCCTTCTAAATAACAGTTTTATTTGTATCTACTAGCACAGCATGCATCCTCAACGCAGAGAATGGCTAGCTAACTGTTAGCATTTGATGAGTACGCCATTGATTCAGCAGACTGAGGCTGCCGCACTTTTCTAGTTTCGACTGGAACAATGTATGTGCAGCGCTAAAATCTGTCCCCCGTTTAGCTAAAAGACTAATAACGTTTGTTGTCTAACAAACTAACTCCGTCTCAAAGCACACAACTGGTCGAATGTTATTTGTATTGACAATAACAATAGTTAGCTTCAATTGCAGAAACAACAAATTAAGGAAAGCATCGCAATCCAGTTAGCTAGCATTTCGCCAACAGAACCACTGTTATCACACAGCTAACGTTAGCTGCAAGCTAACATGGTAGCTAACGTTCGCTAGCATGGTTTTGGAAATCAATAAAATTGTCTAATAACTTCGCATACTATCAACATAACTACTAAACTGAGTGTATAAGTACACCAACAACGTACTTTAGTGTCTCCGATTAAACCAATTTTTATTCACAATGATTCAAAATTGAATTTAGACCAGCATCACATTAGGAAAAATGTTCAGACTCACCAGCGTTGAAACGAAGAGAAAAAGAGTAAATGGCTGCGTTCGCGGGAGATTCAGCGTGGAATTGAGTCAGTTTCCGCCCATGTCATGTGATCAAGGCCAGCAATACAATGCTTTTTGTTACAACTCCCGATGATATCATACACGTACAGATGTAGGATCTTAATTTGAGCCAGTATGCTAGAACAGAAAAATAATCCTACAGCAACAGGAAATGCATATTAGTATGTCGATTATAATTAATGGACATTTTTGTTGGGGTTGATACATTTTTCATTAGGGCAAATCAAGCTACAGTATCAAGATATCACTTTTAAACTTCTTCCAAAAGTGGATGAAAAGATACACAAAAAGAGGCCTTCAAAACATGATTTTCTTCATACAAATACATAACATACAATTTCATCTACAGTTATAATACTTGAAAGTTTTTGTTAATGACAAAATGTGCATGAGGTATACACGGTCATCAAATAATGATCAATGTACAATTTTTGTGTGCACTTTTACACTTGTGTGTGTTTTTATCCCTTTGACAATAGGCCTACTGGCTCTCCATGTTAAAAGTATGATCTAAGGCTTTGTTTGTGTAATATTCATTGACATTAGATTGTCTTAGTGTTTACGGTATGCATAGTATATGTGGTTAGGTTGGTTTGCCAGTACGATGGTCTATCTATAGAGGTAGTCTGCCTGTATGTTGGCAGCAATCTCCGACTCCCACTGATCTCCATTGTTCAGTAGCTTCTCTTTGTTGTACAGCAACTCCTCATGGGTCTCTGTGGCAAACTCAAAGTTTGGACCCTGAGGGACATGAAAGAGAGAAATACGTCCAGAAACCCTTAGCCCTAGAATACTCCAGAAGTTCTGGAATAGGCTGCTGAATTTTCTGTTCTAGAATTTGACAAACTGAGAGAGAGTGATATTTCCCTCAGATTACAGAGACCCATAAAGAATTTGAAAATAAATCCAATTTTGATAAACTCCCATATCTATTAGGTGAAATACCACAGTGTGCCATCACAGCAGCAAGATTTGTGACCTATTGCCACAAGAAATGGGCAACCAATGAAGAACAAACACCATTGTAAATACAACCCAGATTTATGTTTGTTTATTCTCCTTTTTGCAATTTAACTGTATGTACATCATTACAACACAGTACATAGCCATAATATGACATTTGAAAAGTCTCTATTCCTTTGAAACTTTTGTGAGTGTAATGTTTACTGTACATTTTTTATTATTTATTTAACTTTTGTTTATTATCTATTTCACTTGCTTTGGCAATGTAAACATGTTTCCCATGCCAATAAAGTCCATTGAATTGAAAATGAAAGAAAGAGATGGGTTGTCAGCTGTTTACCTCCACAATAGCATCAACAGGGCAGGCCTCCTGGCAGAAGACACAGTAGATGCACTTGGTCATGTCGATGTAGTCGCGAGTGGTCCTCCTGCTGCCGTCTGCACACGTCTCAGCCTCAATGGTAATGGCCTGTGGCAGACACAAGGGGCAGCAGAGAGAGGACTTAATGAGCAGGAGGAGGGAATGTAAACCATGTGAACTCTATGGGGCTCTATTGAGCTGTGCAGGAGGGTAGGAAATTACCTGGGGGGGACTTACCTGGGCTTTATAGGGGTTACCTGGTTGGGGTAGCATTCCATAGTAAAGTATATGAAGTTACCTATACCCTGGATAATGTTGTGGACTGCAGGTACATACAATTTGTACATTTACATTTACGTCATTTAGCAGACGCTCTTATCCAGAGCGACTTACAAATTGGTGCATTCACCTTATGATATCCAGTGGAATTAAGTATTACTGATATATAGGCCTATATACAGTAGTTTGTAGTACCAGTGTGTATAGTGACCAGGGCATTGAGGGCAGTGTAGTGCATTGCCAGTGCCAGTGTGTGTATAGGGTACAGTAGGTGTGTATAGGGTCACCTGGGCAGGGCAGACAGCCTCACACAGCTTGCAGGCGATACAACGCTCCTTTCCGTTGGGGTACCGGCGCAAAGTGTGTTTACCACAGAAACGAGGAGACGGGACCCTTCTCAAACAGGTAGTTGATGGGAAGTCGCGAAATGGGTAGTCGCGACTACCCATCAAGAAGACAGGTAAAGGAATGTTCTAGAATTTATTAAACAAGAGACAAAATTGACAAATGTTACAGCACAACAGCAGAGTCATGTGTTAAGTGGAAAACGAATGAATGCCTTCTGGGAGTGCTATGAAGTCCAAACGTTATGGGAAGGGTTAGAAAGCTGGCTGTCAGTTTTACAATGTAAATTTACCTTTAATCTGTTTATTGGCATACTTCAAGACATGGCATATGGGGGTGCAGTGAGATACCCAATGGGTTGTACAATATTATTTCCATCACTTATATTGCAGAAGCTATTACTTAAATAATTATACTCCACTGTTAAGAGAATGGAAGAAGCAAATGCTTTATTATTTAAATATTGAAAAAAAATCTGGCTACAGACAGAAACAACATAACCCAATTTTAAGTCATGGGGCAGTCTTACAAGTATTAGAAACAACATTGGGGGTGGATATGGTGGGAACATGTGGGTGTGAGCATGTGTGATGTCATTAATGTTCGTGGAAATGTATGTAAACGTTAAGTTGTTTATCGTTTTTGTCTATGTATGATTGTTTTTTTTGTTGTAAATAAAAATGCCACAAATTGTAAAATAAAATACAAAAAAGAATGTTATTTAGGCCTATGGTGTGTGTGTGTGTGTGTGTGTGTGTGTGTGTGTGTGTGTGTCACCTCTGAAGAGCTCGGTCCACAAGAGGGTCTGAGCAGCTCGGTCTGTGATTGACCTCATATCAAGGGGCAGCTCTTTGGCATTCACATACTCTACACAGACAGACAGAGAAAGAGAGAGAGAGAAGAGAGGCAGATAATGTGAAAGGGAAGGGAAGGGAAAGGGGGATGCCTAATCAGTTGCACAACTGAATGCATTCAACAGAAATGTGTCTTCCACATTTAACCCAACCCCTCTGAATCAGAGTTGCGGGGGGCTGCCTTAAATCGGAAGCACAATCAATGGTGTTATTGCTACTAAATATCAACATTTGTGTTACTTACTGTACACCCCTCTCTGTATACTGAGGCTGAAGTGTTGAACCAAGGCAGGGCTGTTGACTCCAAAGGCGCCTAAAAAAGAAACAGAGAGGACAGTGACACAGGTATCCATCACCAAATTAAGGCAGACTGTCATAAGGATGCAATGCAAGTCCACAATTCACTAACATTGGAAGCTTCAGGGAAATTAGATTTAGAGGTGTCTCTTGTTACCTGGCCTGGAGCAGTAAAGCAAACACAATGCAGTAGACATCACAGAGAGAAGAAACTGGAGAGAGAGAGAGGGAAAGAGAGAGATGGAGCATTTGTTGAAAAGTAAATGAGTCAAATAGACCAAATATTGGATTCTGATCCCACATGTCCAGCAGCAGAAAAAACCCTTCTATGTGACCTCCAGTGAGAACATCCTAAACACAGACGCTATTTGTTCGTGTGGAACGCGGTGAACAGACTGCCAGGCAGCTGATTTACCCTGCACTTTCCTAATCTCCCGTCCCCAATCTGGCCCTTACATCATACTGACCTTACAAATAAATTGCATAAAATTGTAGCCGCACGAACATTTAGGCCTGCAGCATAGGTTACTACTGTAGCAATAAATATGGTTCATGTCACTGGCAAACAAAGTTGAAAGAAAACGCGTGCAGATCCTCGTAAATCACGCACAGTGGATATAACATTAACTGGCTATGATTTGATGAATAAACCATAAGGAAAAACGGTTCTATATAAAACATTTAAAAAGTTGAATAATAAGGCAAGGTTGGCTATATGAACCGTCTGTAACCTATGACAGGTGAAGCGGGTCCGGTCAATAATAATCACATGCTGCGCAAAGTAATATCGCTGTCCAAACCGGACAGATAACTTCCCAAGTATATCCTTATATTTTCTGAGCACTGATAGTAATTGGAAATGCAGGAATACCGATTAAAAAACGAAATAAACATGACAAATTACTACTTTGTAATATTTAACTGCAAACAGCATCACTCCTTGTGCAGACTCGAGGGGCAGCAGTCACAACTCGATCACACCGACAGTGTTTTGCGCGAAATATTATGCAGCATCATCTGGTTATGTATGCAACAAAAGTTCAACATTCACCTTCAAGCTGTCTACTTATACAGTTTGACGCATACGTTCGATAAATCCAACACATGCACTGTACAGCTTGACCTCATCTTTACTAGATGCTGTTCTTCCACTAATCTCATTGCAACTCCCCTCCAAGTCTCCGACCACTACCTTGTATCTTTTTCCCTCTCGCTCTCATCCAACACTTCTCACTCTGCCCCTACTCGGATGGTATTGCGCCGTCCCAACCTTCGCTCTCTCTCTCCTGCTACTCTCTCCTCTTCCATCCTATCATCTCTTCCCTCTGCTCAAACCTTCTCCAACCTATCTCCTGATTCTGCCTCCTCAACCCTCCTCTCCTCCCTTTCTGCATCCTTTGACTCTCTATGTCCCCTATCCTCCAGGCCGGCTCGGTCCTCCCCTCCTGCTCCGTGGCTCGACGACTCATTGCGAGCTCACAGAACAGGGCTCCGGGCAGCCGAGCGGAAATGGAGGAAAACTCGCCTCCCTGCGGACCTGGCATCCTTTCACTCCCTCCTCTCTACATTTTCCTCTTCTGTCTCTGCTGCTAAAGCCACTTTCTACCACTCTAAATTCCAAGCATCTGCCTCTAACCCTAGGAAGCTCTTTGCCACCTTCTCCTCCCTCCTGAATCCTCCTCCCCCTCCCCCCCTCCTCCCTCTCTGCGGATGACTTCGTCAACCATTTTGAAAAGAAGGTCGACGACATCCGATCCTCATTTGCTAAGTCAAACGACACCACTGGTCCTGCTCACACTGCCCTAACCTGTGCTTTGACCTCTTTCTCCCATCTCTCTCCAGATGAAATCTCGCGTCTTGTGACGGCCCGGCCGCCCAACAACCTGCCCGCTTGACCCTATCCCCTCCTCTCTTCTCCAGACCATTTCCGGAGACCTTCTCCCTTACCTCACCTCGCTCATCAACTCATCCTTGACCGCTGGCTACATCCCTTCCGGCTTCAAGAGAGCGAGAGTTGCACCCCTTCTGAAAAAACCTACACTCGATCCCTCCGATGTCAACAACTACAGACCAGTATCCCTTCTTTCTTTTCTCTCCAAAACTCTTGAACGTGCCGTCCTTGGCCAGCTCTTCTGCTATCTCTTTCAGAATGACCTTCTTGATCCAAATCAGTCAGGCTTCAAAACTGGTCATTCAACTGAGACTGCTCTTCTCTGTGTCACGGAGGCTCTCCGCACTGCTAAAGCTAACTCTCTCTCCCCTGCTCTCATCCTTCTAGACCTATCTGCTGCCTTTGATACTGTGAACCATCAGATCCTCCTCTCCACCCTCTCCGAGTTCGGCATCTCCGGCGCGGCCCATGCTTGGATTGCGTCCTACCTGACAGGTCGCTCCTACCAGGTGGCGTGGCGAGAATCTGTCTCCGCACCACGTGCTCTCACCACTGGTGTCCCCCAGGGCTCTGTTCTAGGCCCTCTCCTATTCTCGCTATACACCAAGTCACTTGGCTCTGTCATATCCTCGCATGGTCTCTCCTATCATTGCTATGCAGACGACACACAATTAATCTTCTCCTTTCCCCCTTCTGATAACCAGGTGGCGAATCGCATCTCTGCATGTCTGGCAGACATATCAGTGTGGATGATGGATCACCACCTCAAGCTGAAACTCAGCAAGACGGAGCTGCTCTTCCTCCCAGGGAAGGACTGCCCGTTCCATGATCTCGCCATCACGGTTGACAACTCCATTGTGTCGTCCACCCAGAGTGCTAAGAACCTTGGCGTGACCCTGGACAACACCCTGTCGTTCTCCACTAACATCAAGGCGGTGACCCGATCCTGTAGGTTCATGCTCTACAACATTCGCAGAGTACGACCCTGCCTCACACAGGAAGCGGCGCAGGTCCTAATCCAGGCACTTGTCATCTCCCGTCTGGATTACTGCAACTCGCTGTTGGCTGGGCTCCCTGCCTGTGCCATTAAACCCCTACAACTCATCCAGAACGCCGCAGCCCGTCTGGTGTTCAACCTTCCCAAGTTCTCTCACGTTACCCCGCTCCTCCGCTCTCTCCACTGGCTTCCAGTTGAAGCTCGCATCCGCTACAAGACCATGGTGCTTGCCTACGGAGCTGTGAGGGGAACGGCACCTCCGTACCTTCAGGCTCTGATCAGGCCCTACACCCAAACAAGGGCACTGCGTTCATCCACCTCTGGCCTGCTCGCCTCCCTACCTCTGAGGAAGCACAGTTCCCGCTCAGCCCAGTCAAAACTGTCCGCTGCTCTGGCACCCCAATGGTGGAACAAGCTCCCTCACGACGTCAGTGACTCAACCCACTCAAGTGACGCACCCCTCCTAGGGGCGGCATGGAAGAGCAATTGGACCGCAGAGTGAAGGAAAAGCAGCCAACAAGTGCTCAGCATGTGTGGGAACTCCTTCAAGACTGTTGGAAAAGCATTCCAGGTGGCGCTGGTTGAGAGAATGCCAAGTGTGTGCAAAGCTGTCATTAAGGCAAAGGGTGGCTACTTTGAAGAATCTCAAATATAATTTTTTATTTGATTTGTTTAACACTTTTTTGGTTACTACATGATTCCATATGTGTTTTTTCCTAGTTTTGATGTCTTCATTATTATTCTACAATAGTAAAAATAAAGAAAAACCCTTGAATGAGTAGGTGTGTCCAAACTTTTGACTGGTACTGTATATCCAGATGATGCTGCTTACCATTTTGCGCAAAGGCACTGTAGGTGTGATCAAGGCATTCAATTTGATACCGGAGTTCCCATGCAGGCATCAAATTCATAAGCAGTGTGCTGAGACATGTCACTTTATCAGAAGTGTCTTGCAAAGCTGCTGCGTCTTCTTTTTCCTTCTTCTTTTTCCTTCCGCCATCTACTATGCGGGATGGAAACACGATTCCCCCAAAAAACAGAACTACCAAAAAAGGACCAAAGAAACTACCAAAAAATAAACTAAATCAGACAACTTTTCGGTTAAAAATAAATAAAACAGATCAGATCCCTACACAGGCTCAAGGGGAAACTAGGAGGGCGGGTCTTCCGGTGCAATTACCACTTGCAAGTCTTCAGATGTAAAATTTAAAACTTTTCTGCTGCAGCCACAATAATGTCCCGTTTCTTTGACTTCTTTGAGACTTGTGCTGTACAGTTTATACAGTGGGGGGGAAAAGTATTTGATCCACTGCTGATTTTGTACGTTTGCCCACTGATAAAGAAAGGATCAGTCTATAATTTTAATGGTAGGTTTATTTGAACAGTGAGAGACAGAATACCAACAAAAATATCCAGAGAAACGCATGTCAAAAATGTTATAAATTGATTTGCATTTTAATGAGGGAAATAAGTATTTGACCCCCTCTCAATCAGAAAGATTTCTGGCTCCCAGGTGTCTTTTATACAGGTAACGAGCTGAGATTAGAAGCACACTCTTAAAGGGAGTGCTCCTAACCGCAGCTTGTTACCTGTAAAAAAGACACCTGTCCACAGAAGCAATCAATAAATCAGATTCCAAACTCTCCACCATGGCCAAGACCAAAGAGCTCTCCAAGGATGTCAGGGACAAGATTGTAGACCTACACAAGGCTGGAATGGGCTCCAAGACCATCGCCAAGCAGCTTGGTGAGAAGGTGACAACATTTGGTGCGATTATTCGCAAATGGAAGAAACACAAAAGAACTGTCAATATCCCTCGGCCTGGGGCTCCATGCAAGATCTCACCTTGTGGGGTTGCAATGATCATGAGAACGGTGAGGAATCAGCCCAGAACTACACGGGAGGATCTTGTCAATGATCTCAAGGCAGCTGGGACCATAGTCACCAAGAAAACAATTGGGAACACACTACGCCGTGAAGGACTGAAATCCTGCAGCGCCCGCAAGGTCCCCCTGCTCAAGAATACATATACATGCCCATCTAAAGTTTGCCAATGAACATCTGAATGATTCAGAGGACAACTGGTGAAAGTGTTGTGGACAGATGAGACCAAAATGGAGCTCTTTGGCATCAACTCAACTCGCCATGTATGGAGGAGGAGGAATGCTGCCTATGACCCCAAGAACACCATCTCCACCGTCAAACATGGAGGTGGAAACATTATGCTTTGGGGGTGTTTTTCTGCTAAGGGGACAGAACAGCTTCACCGCATCATTTGACGGGGCCATGTACTGTCAAATCTTGGGTGAGAACCTCCTTCCTTCAACCAGGGCATTGAAAATGGGTCGTGGATGGGTATTCCAAGAAGAAGCAAATTAAGGTCCTGGAGTGGCCTAGCCAGTCTCCAGACCTTAATCCCATAGAAAATCTGTGGAGGGAGCTGAAGGTTCGAGTTGCCAAACGTCAGCCTCGAAACCTTAATGACTTGGAAAAGATCTGCAAAGAGGAGTGGGACAAAATCCCTCCTGAGATGTGTGCAAACCTGGTGGCCAACTACAAGAAACGTCTGACCTCTGTGATTGCCAACAAGGGTTTTGCCACCAAGTACTAAGTCATGTTTTGCAGATACTTATTTCCCTCATTAAAATGCAAATCATTTTATAACATTTTTGACATGCTTTTCTGGATTTTTTTGTTGTTGTTATTCTGTCTCTCACTGTTCAAATAAACCTACCACCTATAGACTGACCATTTCTTTGTCAGTGGGCAAATGCACAAAATCAGCAGGGGATCAAATACTTTTTCCCCCCACTGTAACTGTGACAATGAATGCAACAAAATCCACCTTTTTAACACACTTTTGTCTGGCAGCAAACAGTTACTACAGACTGTGGTGTATCCACTACCATATCTTTACTAGCATCACTTGTTTTCTCAGTTCTTATAATCGCCTCCACATACGTAATTCGATTCACCGCTCAAACTTTTGCCACCTCAATTTCCTTCACCCTTACAGGGCACTCCAGGAACTCAGGATCCTGATCCCCACCATAATTGCAACACCGTCATCCTTCTACCCACCGTTCTTCAATATACTCTGTTCGTCTGCACACACTTGAAACATGGCCAAATCCTTTACAATTCTTACACTGCAGTGGTTTGGGGACGAAAGCTCTTACAGCGTATCTTACATAGCTGCGTAGGTATTTGCTCTTTATCAAAAAACAACAGGACCGACAGACTTTCTTCTTTTTCTCCATTCACCCAGTGGGTCAGACGCCGGGCACCAACCACACCAGGAATTATCTTCAGGAATTCAACTTGAACATCCGTAGTCACCCCTGGGATGACTCCTTTGACGGGTGCTCCACTCCGATGTTCAAAACACAACACTTTTGTTGTCTGCATTCTTTTGAGGCCCACTGCAATCTTCCTCTGCTCTTCAGAAATACAATTAATCAAAATAAGACCACTCCTGGTCACTGTGACAGACTCCACTTTTCCAAGCGCATACTTCACAATTTTTGACACCTCAAATGGGTTTCCCACATAGGGATCCTTACTCAACAAACGCATCCCAACAAAAAGCGATTCATTATCATTTACACACGTATCCTCTACTCCAATTTTAGACAATTTCCTTTTTGTTACAGTTTTCGATACTACTGTTGTCCAATCAGAACATTCATCTTCACCAAATTTGCTCAACGCGCCGCTTAATTCGAACTCAGCATCCACTTCCGCCATCTTCCTCTCATTCGCGAGACCATCTCTGTCACCCGTCCAAAGCTTCGATTGATCACGTGCTTTTTCAAACACGCGTGTCACAAAATGCGAAATCCCACTGAATTCGCCGTGGTTCCAGTGCTTTCTTCGATTCTAAGCTGCTTTCAAACACCGACCTCTACTGGACACTTACTTATATATATATATATATATATATATATATATATATATATACTACGGCATATTCAGGGACATGAGGGTAGAAGGTCGAAACCCATTGAAGGTACACTTGTTTTTTTAAATGTGAAACCACACTTTCTGCACTGTTGTTCAAATAATTAGTTGTATTTAGTATAGTATAAGCGTCTGTTTAAGCACCCTAAATAATGCAATAGATATCGTTTTTGAAAAAGAGTCAACTTCAAGGCGAAAAACGGGAGAATGATGTAAGATGCAAATCTGGTATTCCAACTGATTATAGGCTACTAAAGCCAATGATTTACCGCCTGCGCCACGGAGGTTTGAAGAAAACAACGGATAATTTTTTTCTTCATCTAATAATCACATGCGTCTATTTATTGCTGACCAGCAGATGTCACTCTTGTGCATTTTGAACCGATAATGATAAAGCTCTGAAGATTGAACAGTTTTTTGGCACACTTTGGTGAAAGCTCCGAAGCATTCGGTCTCACTAATTGTCCTGTGCATAATCAACTATGGTAGTATTCCTTACACAACATCACCCTCCTATAAAATGCTATTCCACCGTAATTCGCACACGCGCGTTATTGTAATGACTTCCTATGAGTGTGTGTGATAGAGAGAGCAAGTGACAGCATCAATAGCGGAAGTTTCTCTCGTCCTCTCCAATCTCGTTCTAACCAAACACTTCTCTCCAGCAAGCATCCCATCCAGCGATCAAAGAGGAGAGAGAGAACTCAAAGGTATTTGATTTTACATCGTTTTACATCATTACTACTTTATAACTACCAGTTGTGGTTAGTCACGGTTGATGGCATGGCAAGGAGTAGACAGGGTATCACTTCTGCTTCAAATGAAACAACTTCATCTGCTGATGCTGTGGCTAGATTCTGTAGCATCACACTGTATGTATGTATGTATGTATGTATTTATTTATGTACAGTTGAAGTCGGTAGTTTACATACACTTAGGTTGGAGTCATTAAAACTCGTTTTTCAACCACCACACATTTCTTGTTAATAACAAACTATAGTTTTGGCAAGTCAGTTAGGACATCTACTTTGTGGATGGCACAAGTAATTTTTCCAGCAATTGTTTGTAGACAGATTATTTCACTTATTATTCACTGTATCACAATTCCAGTGGGTCAGAAGTTTACATACACTAAGTTGACTGTGCCTTTAAACAGCTTGGAAAATTCCAGAAAATGATGTCATGGCTTTAGAAGCTTCTGATAGGCTAATTGACATAATTTGAGTCAATTGGAGGTGTACCTGTGGATGTTTTTCAAGGCCTACCTTCAAACTCAGTGCCTCGTTGCTTGACATCATGGGAAAATCAAAAGAAATCAGCCAAGACTTCAGAAAAAAAATTGTAGATCTCCACAAGTCTGGTTCATCCTTGGGAGCAATTTCCAAACACCTGACAGTACCACGTTAATCTGTACAAACAATAGTACGCAAGTATAAACACCATGGGACCACGCAGCCGTCATTCCGCTCAGGAAGGAGACGCGTTCTGTCTCTTAGAGATGAAAGTACTTTGGTGCGAAAAGTGCAAATCAATCCCAGAACAACAGCAAAGGACCTTGTGAAGATGCTGGAGGAAACAGGTACAAAACTATCTATATCCACAGTAAAACGAGTCTATATCGACATAACCTGAAAGGCCGCTCAGCAAGGAAGAAGCCACTGCTCCAAAACCTCCATAAAAAAGCCAGACTACGGTTTGCAACTGCACAGGGGGACAAAGATCGTACATTTTGGAGAAATGTCCTCTGGTCTGATGAAACAAAAATAGAACTGTTTGGCCATAATGACCATCGTTATGTTTGGAGGAAAAAGGGGGATGCTTGCAAGCCGAAGAACACCATCCCAACCGTGAAGCACGGGGGTGGCAGCATCATGTTGTGGGGGTGCTTTGCTGTAGGAGGGACTGGTGCACTTCACAAAATAGATGGCATCATGAGGACAGAAAACTATGTGGATATGTTGAAGCAACATCTCAAGACATCAGTCAGGAAGTTAAAGCTTGCTCGCAAATGGGTCTTCCAAATGTACAATGACCCCAAGCATACCTCCAAAGTTGTGGCAAAATGGCTTAAGGACAGCAAAGTCAAGGTATTGGAATGGCCATCACAAAGCCCTGACCTCAATCCCATAGAACATTTGTGGCCAGAACTGAAAAAGCATGTGCGAGCAAGGAGGCCTACAAACCTGACTCAGTTACACCAGCTCTGTCAGGAGGAATGGGCCAAAATTCACCCAACTTATTATGGGAAGCTTGTGGAAGGCTACCTGAAACGTTTGACCCAAGTTAAACAATTTAAAGGCAATGCTACCAAATACTAATTGAATGTATGTAAACTTCTGACCCACTGGGAATGTGGGTCAGAAGTGATAAATAATAAATCATTCTCTCTACTATTATTCTGACATTTCACATTCTTAAAATAAAGGGGGATCCTAACTGACCTAAGACAGGGCATTTTTATGAGGATTAAATAACAAGAATTGTGAAAAACTGAGTTTAAATGTATTTGGCTAAGGTGTATGTAAACTTCCGACTTCAACTGTACGTATGTATGTATGTAGCCTAGATTGTAAAAGGTTTTAAACATCCTAATTTCTAATATACAGGATGAGTATTCTATGTCACACTTGTACTTGCTTTCATTCTGAACACAAACAGTACAGACACACATACATGTGCACTATTTTGTAACTGAGACCATTGTCTCTCCTCTCTCTGTTCTGTAGGGTAAGATGCTGAGTGCGTCCACCCCGACCCAGACGCCCCCCAGCGGAGAGGACAGTTCTGGTTCTGACAGGGGGTCAGAGGTCAATGTTGGAGCTCCAGCCACAGAGACAGACCGCTTCGGCTTCATCCTGGGGAACGGATCCACTGCTGGGTCAGTACTCGCAGAGCTTCTGGCTCAGCAGTACTGAAAACCATTTTTTTACCATTCTCTCTCTCTCTGTTTTAAAAAAAAGATTGATTAGTTACGATAAGAGAAACAAACTGAGAGAATGCATTTCTGGTGAATAAAATACACTAAAGACATCCTATAGCTTGCAACTGAATGCAAAAAACACAGTTATGGCAGGAAAGATGACAGTTCAGCATCACAGACATAATTATTTTTCAATAGATACAAGTACAAATGGGTCTTGACCCAGGTAGAATCAGAACACAAATATAACAATCACCTCCTACACTCTCTCACTCACTCTGTGTCGTTGAACATCCTGACCCGTTGCCATGGAGACAGTCGCACCGCCACCTTGTGGTTTTCCTGTTTCCTGTGGGTGTTTATGGTGTTTTCGTTCTCTGTGACAAGAACTGAAGGTGCAGTTGACTCATCTCAGTAAAGTTGCAGATCATTTGGTCCACAGAAACAGGATAGAGCGAACTATAGTGAGGCGTTAGTTACCTACCCGAGAAATATACTGACTTGGAAATGTTATGACAGTTTTGTTTAAAGTGTTCACCATATTCTGCTGATGATATGTTGGTCAGGAGTGAAGGCCCGCCCCCTGAGCTCGTTAGACAGAGAGAGACCAAGTGGATCAACATCATAAGCCAATGGGATCGTGTCTTACTAAAAAAGTCCAGCAAGGTGTGTACTCTGCCTTTTTAAATGTAACCTTTTCTGGAACACCAGACCCAGGTGTTTACTCTGGCATGACCGTTACACACCCGTCTCCCAGGTCAAAGAGCAGTGTCAGAAAGGCATCCCAGCATCCCTCAGGGCTAAATGTTGGCCACTGCTGTGTGGCGCCACAGACAGAATGCGCCATAACAAGGACCTCTATCAGGTAAAGAGCAACCACCTCTACAGATAGAACCTTAGTTCCATTTGCATGATAAACTTACTGTAAATCTACAAATACTGCAGAGTAAAACCTAGTCATCAGGTAAATCTCTCCCCCTCTATCAGACCCTGGACTCCAGGCCCGCACTACAGAGCTGGGTGGACGTTATAGAGAGAGACTTAGACCGCCAGTTCCCCTTCCATGAGATGTTCCTCTCCAGAGACGGCCATGGGTAACAGAGCCTCATAACACTACATATGGAATGATGACATACTAAACACATCTTTCTCCTTGTAGTTTTGTATAAATATTATCTAGAGTGTTATCCTGTCCGTGTTTGATTCATCAGAGTGTTGCGTTGTTTGTGTGGGCAGACAGCGTGGTCTGTTCCGGGTGCTGAAGGCCTTTACTCAGCTGAAGCCTGAGGAGGGCTACTGCCAGGCCCAGGGACCTGTAGCAGCCGTACTGCTGATGAACATGCCTACTGAGGTACTGTTACAATCACCATGTTATCACCAGTGATCCTTCATCATCACGCTGAAAGGACTGGACCTTCCATCTCTCTTAATACCTTTGCTTTCCCCTCCTATAGCAGGCATTCTGGTGTCTGGTGCAGATCAGTGAAGAGTACCTCCCTGGCTACTACAGTCCCCTTCTGGTAAGATGGCTCTACACACACTTACTTTACTACACATGATCAATTTGTGATACAGCGTGCTCAACAGTGTAACGTGCATACATCAATATATATTTCATCAGTAAAGGGTTTGGATGTTGCAACATAGCTGAATAGCAGCTCTCTGGACGCTTGTCCCTCTGATGTTGTCGGTAGGAGGGGGTTCTCTTTGACGCAGCCTTGCTGACCAGGGTGCTGAAGAGGACGTGTCCCGCGGCTCACAAGCACCTGCAGAGACACGGCGTGGAGCCTCTGATGTTCGCCACCGATTGGTTGATGTGCCTGTTCACACGGCACCTACCCTTTAACACCCTGCTCAGGGTCTGGGACCTGTTCTTCTGCTACGGTCTGTACCTGAATAAGGGACTTCATCAATCCATCATCTATGGTCATATTTATGCATTCTATCTATCTATCTATCTATCTATCTAATCTACCTATTCTTATTTCTCGGCCCTTCTGTCCACACAAGATTGAAAGAATCTCTCTGAGAGGAGATTTGATTCCTCTGTTTCCCTCCTTGTGTTGTTTTTATCCCCCCTCCATCAGGAGTGCGTGTGTTGTTCCAGGTGGCGGTGGTGTTGGTGCGCAGGGCTCTGGGCCGGGTGGAGCAGAGGGAGGCGTGCGAGGGCCAGATGGAGACTCTGGAGAGGCTGAGGGGTGTGAGGGAGCAGGTGCAGCAGGAGGACGATACCTTCATTGCAGAGGTCAGACACCTGGCCTCAAGACCGATACGCATGTACACAAGTTATACTTGAACTATCTTACCATGTATATAAATACACACACTTGTGTGATAGCAGATAAAACCCCACTTTTACCACCTCCCCCCCCCGTATCTCCCTTTCACCCCCACCTAGGTGTGTTCTGTCCCCCTGTCGAGTAAGGATCTGGAAAGGCAGACGGAGAGAGAGCTGGAGAAGTGGAGAATGGAACGGCCCGCCTCCACCTTTGATCCCCGGGGTCGTTGCCACGGATATCAGATGGCATGGGCGAGGGTTCGAGAGAGGGAGGAGGAGAGGAACAGGAAGGAGAGGGAGAAAGGGAACCTGTCCCTTCCTCTGATTCGCTCGCCCTCCCTCCTCTCTCTCTCTCCCTCGCTCCTCCGCAAGAGGTGGATGAGAGGGAGTGGGACAGACATAGGGGAGTGGGAGGGAGAAGGCAGAGAGGTGAGGAAGGTTTCAGAGGAGGTGTGGGAGGAGAGAAGCGAGGGAGGGAATCTGAGGAGAAGAAGTGAGATGGATGGTAGTCCAGTGAGGGCTCCGGGTGTTCCACGTCCAGCTACAGAGGACATGGCCCCAGTGGAAACGAGAGAACCGTTAGAACACAAAGAACCCTTTGAACAGGAGGACAGAAGACAGAAAACCCAGCTGACCCCAGATTCAGACGGAGAACCTTCCCAGCAGCGTCAGCTCACCTCTGACCACAACGTCACCTCACAGGGCCAGGGAGAGGAGCAGGGGGGTCTCAGCCAGACACCGGCCTCTGAGCAGCACAGCGACAGCCAGACACAGGAAACTACTAACCAAAGTAAAGACACCATGCAAACACAGGAAGTACTGGACAAACAGTCAACAGCGAGTGCAAATATCATCACAGTGCATATAGTGACAGAGACGAAGGGTGAGGCAGAGAAAAGCAAGGAGACAGAGACACGTGCAGAAGCAAAGACAGAGGAGGAAACTGCTCCACACACAGAACTGAAGACATACACAGAGGAGGAAACTGCTCCACACACAGAACTGAAGACATACACAGAGGAGGAAACTGCTCCACACACAGAACTGAAGACATACACAGAGGAGGAAACTGCTCCAGACACAGAACTGAAGACATACACAGAGGAGGAAACTGCTCCAGACACAGAACTGAAGACATACACGGAAGCAAAGACAGAGGAGGAAAGAGTGACAGAGACCCACACAGATGTAGAGGTTCAGATACAAGCAGAAGCCAAGACAGAGGAGGAAATGGAGGCAGAGGTACAGAAAGGACTACACACAGATAAAAGTGTAGAGACCGAGACGGACATGGGGTCAAAAGAGACAGCGACTCAAACAGATGTGAATACAGACACGGAGACAGACACACAACAAGAGGCAGGTGTAAACTTGGAGGCAGAAACAGACACGGGCTCACTGACCGAGAGTGACAAAGGCACTGACACAGAGACACACACCGACAAGGAGATACAGGCATGTTCAGAGATACAGTCACACAAAGGGACAGAGACACACACAGATGAAAAATCTGAGGCAGAGAGAGAAACGACGTTAGAGGCACATACAGAACCAGAGACACAGGAAGAAAATGAGTCAGCGATGCACATAGAGGCAGACACAAGAGTAGAGGCAGAGACAGACTTGGGGTCCCAGATTGAGGCAGAAACACAGACGGACAAAGAATCAGAGATACAGGTAGCTGTATACATAGGGATTGAGACGCGCACAGAGAAAGCCACTGACACAAACACAGGGATAGAGACGACCATGGAGTCTCCACATGACATTCAGAGACACACAGAGACAGCAAAGACAGAGGTACAGTACACAGAGCCCTCTAGGATAATACCAGCCAATCAGAGCCAGGTTTCTCCAGAGTTGACATCCACTACTGAGCCTGCGGAGGAGAGGGACTCATCAGAACAGAAGCTTCCTGAAAAACCCCAGAGTCCAGTCACCATCCATCCAGATCAGGAGACCCAGAAAGTCAGAGAGAGTGAAGGAGAGAAAGAGAAGAAAGCCTCAACTGACATCCTTCCACCATTACATCAGAGGGAATCACTGACAGGTGACTTCCCTCACATACCTGACAACCCAAAGTCACAAAGTCAGAGTGAGTCTCCCCCTCCTGCAGACTCAAAGGCTGACTCTGGAAACTCGGTGTCCACACAAATTGATGTCTCGTCCCAAAGGACTACGCCATGTGATGGACCGTGGGCAACCCCTTCCGGAGACTTCCGGCTCTGCAAATCCTCCAGCTCCCGGAGGCTCACCCGCAGGCTCTCTGAGGATCTCTTCACTAACCCCAACCAATCACAACCCACCTTCACACAATCCAATCAATCAAATATAGGCTTCATTCAGTCCAATCAACCACAACTCACATCTCCCATTCAGGTACCAAAGCACCCAGAATCACCCAAACAAGTGACGGGGAGCAACCCGGACACTATCCCACCTCAGACTGGGCCTAAATCAGACAAAGGGCCGACCGACACCCCCAGGCTATTTGGTCTCTTCCGCAGGCTCAAAGGGGAGCAACCAAGGCAGGACAGGGAGAAAGGGGAGCACAAAGTCCCCATTCCTCAAATCCTGATCCAGGACTTCAGTGATGGGAAGGGTGAGGGGAGCACGGTCAGGGGGGAGGAAGAGGAGAACCTGAGCTCCAGAGAGAGGAGGAGGAGACGGAGGGAGCAGGAGAGGAGGGAGAAAGAGGAGGAGAAGTTACAGAAGAAGAGGGAGAAGGAGTTAGAGAAAGAGAGAAAGAGGGAGAGGAGGAAGCCTCAGACGAGGGGGAAGAGTTTTCAGGTGCTACACAGCAGTGTTCCCCTCCCTGGAAACAGTGGCTCACAGACATTTGGTTCCAAAAGAAACTCAACTCCATTTATGGAGACGTACTTTTAACAAGCAAGGAAAGAAATCGACATACTAAAAGTTTTTACAAACCACAAAAATTACCCATAAAGCATCTCATCCAAGTGTAGACTTGAGAAAAAAAAATGTAAATAAAACAATTTATATTTTCAAACTCAGGAGGGAAAAAAAGTTGTTTTTTTTTATTCTATAGCTTGTGTATATTGATCATTGACATGCCATCATAAACAGGAAGTACTTGTTGTCCATTTCCTCATAATTCCAGAGTCCCCAGTGTGATATCATGGTCCAATAAAAAGTCTGAATGTCCCATCACTGTCCCTCAGAGTACCTACTGAGCGCAGACTTTCTTCTCAAAGCTGCAACGGTCATCAGAACTAGAAAGGTCTGGATTTTTTCAAATCCATATTCCCAAAAATTATTCCAAGGGTAAGACTCTACATCTAATGTGATTAGTCTTCAGACAAGATGCAGACCTTTTTTCATGTATATCTCTTCGCAGGGATTCTATAAGTGGGTTTCTCCCAAACACACACACACAAACACACGTGGCTTCAACTCCACCACCCCAGGTCACGGCAATGATGCTTGGGTGTCGTCCTCGCTGTCACTGGCCAGCACTTCCTGGCTCTTGATCGTCTGATTGGTCAGTTGAGAATCAGAGGGACAGACTGACCCGAAAAAGAGCGAGCGGAACTGAGCGGGAATAAAGAAAGAGGGGGAGAGGGGTTAGTTTTACATTGATCCCAGCAGTTGTGTAAGTAACAGCAAGCCCTTTGACAACAAAGCTCACCTTTTTATTTGGAGGTCTTTCAGTGTCCTCGGTATCTTCTTCCTCCTCCTCCTCCTCTCCTCTCTCTAGCCTGCGCATGGCTACAGATGGCTGAGTTGTAAGTGTGTGATTGGACGAGGGGGACCGGGGTGCAAGGGCATCGGAGGGACCTGCTAATTCACTGGTCTCCATGGCGATGAGATAAGAGTCAATGTCGTCAGTCATAAAGTCGTCAGGTGGCGGCGAGCGAGCTCTGGGGAGAACGGAGAGGATTCTGGGTAAAGAGCAGGGCCCTGTACAAAGAGGCATGAGTGTTCTGAATGTTTGACAGATAATGTTCAATTACCGTTTTGTGTTGTTGTTATGGTTACAGAGGTTGGAGTCATCAGACAGAGTGGCAAGCACGAAGTTCACCTCCAGAACACTGTCTGTTACACTTAACACCACAGGACTGACAAAAACAGAAATGAATGCTACACGGGAAACAAAATATCCTTATACCTTCATATTGATATCTGTGAGTGGTGAATATGTATCCTTACCTGCCTGGCTCATCAAAATACATTGAGACTGGGAGACCTGTGGATTCTGCAAACACCAGCAAGCCCTGAAAGACAACGCAACGCTTCATTAAGTGGCCTGCTATGATGCCTTCAAATCACTTATGACATACCACGCCAGATTATAACAACAGTAATAACCTATTTGACAAGTAACAGAACCCCACATACCCTCAGCTCCTTTAGGCAGAATGTGATGCTTGTCTGAGCTCCGACAGCAAAGTGGTCAAACTCATCAGAACTCAAACACAGTTCAGTCAGCATGGCTTTGGATTGCTCTACGAGAGAGAGAGAAAGGGGGATTAAAGATATTACTATCATTTTGCTACACAGGGTTATTGACTTATTGTTAAATACCAAATAAACACTACACCGCCAACACTTCAATAGTGTAGAAAAACTAAACGGTTTCTCCTCACCTGCCTCGTCATCTACATGGTTCCTGAACCACACTCGTTCTCCACTCACTGACACACTCACCTCTTCCAGAGAGGGAGGGAAGTGCAGCACCGTGTCAACCAGCAACCTGGAGGAAAAGAAAGAAGGAAAAATAAAAGTGATGCATAGGAGGTAAGATGACAGGAGGAACACACAGAGAGAGAGAATGTGCTTACCTGGGCTGGGCGTGAAGCATGTTGGCACAGCTCTCTTTATCAAACACGGCCTGCAGACTCTCACTGTCCTGGAATGACAGGTTGTGGGTCTTCAGCAGCCCTACAGAACGCAAACACACACACTTGATATGCCTTGGTTAGGGGAAAGTTAAGGGTGTGAGGAGGTTTAAAGTGGTTAAAACCCCAGATAAAACTGTTCTATGGTTATTATGGCACTTTAAAGGTCTACCATATTTGCAGTGCAGGGTGAAGGTGAGACGACTCTTCTCTCCATCCAGTTCAATGTGACACTTCTCTACTGTCTTCTCCAGAGACGACAGGGACCTGAACACAGCCTGCACACACTGAGAGAGAGAAGAGAATAAGTAGACATTACAGATATAACAGAAGAGTGTTAAACTGTAGATAACAGACGTGTCAAACAGGGTTGGCTCAATTCAAATTGAAGGCAATCAATTCAGGAAGTGATTAGAATGAAAATTCAGAAGATAAAATATATATATATTTTTTTTTATAAATAGCTTATACTTTTCAGTTTATTGAGAAAGTAATTGAAAATAAATGCCCTTTTTTATGATTTAATTGTAATTTTAGTTTACTTCCTGGATTGACTGCCTTCAATTTGAATTGCACCCAACCCTGGGGTCAAAGCAATGTGTCTCTGTACCTTGATAGCCATCTTGCAGCGAAAAGCATGTCCTAAGGGAATGGTGTACCTGTAAAAGAATGGAAGCAGCCATAGGTAGTGTACCCTTTCTTTCTTTCGCATTCTCTCTCTCACACCCCCCACCTCCCCATACCTGCTGAAGAAGAGTGGGGAGAAAAGGAAGCACGCGTAGGCTGAGCGGGATGAGTTCACTGAACGCAGAGCCAGCTGTGAGACGGGAAAGATAAACTTAACAACTTCAGGCCAATCCCTGGGCCTCAATGATGTCTTGGCAACAATATTGTAGAATTGAGTGAGAGTGAGTGTCAATCTATTTTGGTATGCATATTTAAGTGTGCTTGTGTGTGTATCATGGTAACTCACCCCATCCTCCTGTGGCTCCAGGTACAACTCATCACCTATCCTGGACAGAGAGTGGATGGCCTTGGCCAGCACTGTAAAACAGACACACAAATCATCCCAATTTCATTCAATAAAAAGGCATGTAGCTAGCTAGCAACAGTACCAGTCAAATGTTTGGACACACCTACTCATTCAAGGGTTTTTCTTCATTTTTACTATTTTCTACATTGTAGACAAATAGTGAAGACATTAGCCAGTGATTTATTTAGAATTCAAGGCACACTTTACCAGCATGGCTACCACAGCATTCTGCAGCGAAACGCCATCCCATCTGGTTTGCACTTAGTGGGACTATCATTTCTTTTTCAACAGGACAATGACCAAAAACACACCTCCAGGCTGTGTACAGGCTATTTGACCAAGAAGGAGATTGATGGAGTGCTGCATCAGATGACCTGGCCTCCACAATCACCCAACCTCAACCCAATTTAGATGGTTTGGGATGAGTTGGAGCGCAGAGTGAAGCAAAAGCAGCCAAGAAGTCCTCAGCATATGTGGGAACTCCTTCAAGACTGTTGGAAGAGCATTCCAGGTGAAGCTGGTTGAGAGAATGCCAATGAGTGTGCAAAGCTGTCATTAAGGCAAAGGGCTACTTTGAAGAATCTAACATCTAAAATATATTTTGATTTGTTTAACAATGTTTTGGCTACTACATGATTCCATATGTGTTATTTCATAGTTTTGATGTCTTCACTATTATTCTACAATGTACAAAACCCTGGAATGAGTAGGTGTGTACAAACGTTTGACTGGTATTGTAGGTGGCGGTATAAAAATGTCTTCTTCAATGTCAGATGGGATAAGTACCTTTCACGTTGCCCCCTGTCACAACACAGTCCATATCAGGAAGGTGACAGTACTTGTTTGAGTTACAATGCAGGTGTCCAGATCACACGTTCATAGCGCCTGGACAATAAGGGTGTGTCCGTCAGAGACATATAGCTACAGTTACAAGGGTTTTCCTGGCTACTCATCCCTCACAGAAAGCTGACAAATATCAAAGCGACTCTCTGTTTGATAGCAAATGATCAGTGAGCAAAGGTTGCTCCAGTCACTTTTGAAATGGGTAGCACTTGTCAGCATGATTGCAGAAGGAAGCTAGCCAGCTACACATTTCAATCCAAAGGAGTAACGTTATATTACTGGCAAATTAGCAAAGTTATTTACTGACCAAAGATTGCTAGCGACGTTATAACACTAGTTCACAATGTAGCTAGCTATGGGTACTTGCTGCCTAGATAGCTTGTTAGCTAGCTAGCTAACAGGACCAGCTAACGTTAGCTAGTTGAATAAGTGAAATCTGTTTAGCTAGCTAGCATTTTAGTCAGAAACTATCATTCCTGCTCGATTGGCTATATTCAGAGGGCTTGTGCATTATATTGGCCATTAATACGATTCACTAACCTCCATAGCTAGCTATAAATATACACAGCAAAGTGTCGTAAATACTCACTTTGTTTACTTCAAAGCCGCCATAACGCGCGTCTTTTCGACCGACCAATGAGAGGAAGGAATGGGCGTGTTCTTGGTGATTCAGCGCCTGGCCATGTAGTGATCTGTCTGGATCTTTGGACAGCTTCCAAACAATGCTGAGTATCAAGTCTAACCGGTAAATCCTTCATTAGAGAAACTGGTCCTATCAAATCACACACTCCACAGCTTTCAATTGGGGGTTGTAACTATACTAAGCAAAAATATAAACGCAACAATCTCAATGATTTTACTGAGTTACAGTTCATATAATGAAATCAATCAACTGAAAAAAAGGTATTAGTCCCTAATTATGGATTTCACATGACTGGGCAGGGGCACAGCCATGGGTGGGCCTGGGAGGGCATAGGCCCAACCACTGGGGAGCTAAGCCCACCCACTGAGGAGCCTACCCAGCAATTCAGAAGACGTTTTTCCCCACTTAAGGGCTTTATTACAGACAGAAATACTCCTCAGTTTCATCAGCTGTCTGGGTGGCTGGTCTCAGATGATCCCGCAGGTGAAGAAGCCAGATGTGGAGGTCCTGGGCTGGCATGGTTACACATTCTCTGTGATTATGAGGCCGGTTGGGTGTACTGCCATATTGTCTAAAATGACGTTGGATGCGGCTTACGGTAGAGAAATTAACATTAAATTATCTGGCAACAGCTCTGGGTGACATTCCTGCATTCAGAATACCAATTGTACGCTCCTTCAAAACTTGAGACATCTGTGTTATTGTGTTGTGTAACAAAACTACACATTTTAGAGTGGCCTTTTTTTATACCCAGCACAAGGTGCACCTGTGTAATGATCATGCTGTTTAACCAGCTTCTTGATATGCCACACCTATCAGGTTGATGGTTTATCTTGGTAAAAGAGAAATGCTCACTAACAGGGATGTAAAAACATTTGTGCCCAAAAATTTGAGAGAAATACTACTTTTGTGCTTATGGAACATTTCTGGGATATTTTATATCAGCTTATGAAACATGGGACCAACACTTTACATGTTGCATTTATATTTTTGTTCAGTGTAGATTCCTTAATAACATATAAAAACACTTGTTTGCAGAGAAGATCTCAAAGATGTTCAAAATCTGCTTCAACATGATCAAATGTCTGCTAGAAGAACAAAAAGGATTTTGTAAATGTATCACAGATATATCTTCGTGTGGAACAGTAGAAGCAATGTCTTTCCTAATTTGAGGCCAACTCCTTTTGCTGAGACAAAAATGCCCCAAAAAAAACCTCCTGACCACACTGTTCAGAGAAAGAGGGCATGTGCCAGCGTACACATGTGACAGAGAGACAGAATGAGAGAGAGAAAGAGAAAGAAAGATAGACAAAAGCGAGCGAGATTGAGTCACTGTCACTTGTGGAGGAAAGTGCTAAAGAGTAGTTAGACCAGCCTCACTGGTCTGGGTGCATTTATCTGTCTGTAAGGCCTGTTGAATGTTATTCCCCGGCTTCTCCTCCTAGTGATGACATGATCACTCCCCAATCGAAAGAAGGACAACTTCTCCACCACGAAAATAGACATGCGTGACTTCTAGAGATAGAGAGAAACAAACAGGAGAGTGAGAGAATTTGATAGAGGAAGAGAGAGAGAGAGCGAGAGAGAGAGAGAGAGTGTAAGAGAGACAGAAGAGTTTGAGCGGGTTTTAGCGTTGCTGTTTTTTGACACTGCTGAGTCTACAGAGCGATGTTGCAACTTTTCTGACAACCCATGGAGGACTGGAGTGACCATGCAACAGACAGAGGAAATAAGGGGAAAGAATATGTCAACAATCCATCTGGAAAAACTGGTGAAGTATGACAATGGAGAACAACTGGATTGAAAAAGAGAACAATCCTAACATGCTTCCTATATAGACAAGAGACGCCAGGGCACACGCCTGAAACTGAACTAAGACTGAGGACAAACACAAGGAATATTCCAGATTGTTTTCTGTAATTCAATCTCAATAGCCGTTGGTCTGTCTAATCCATAATCCATAGACAGCATATCATATGTATGCACTGTATGTTTGTTTGTATATACCATCATTGGTCTAACCCAGGGAGTCTGATGTAAGAGTGCTCTCTGTCCTGAATGTCTCAGCCAAGCCCCTCTGTTGACACCCAGACTCTGCTTCAGTCCATGCTCCAGAGACTGAGGCTCCAGCCTGGCTCAGAGACCCAGCACGGCAGGCAGGACCAGGCCCCCCACGGCCCCACCACAGCTCCCCAGGGCCAGGGGGAGGATGGGGGGAGACCTTGGGCTAACGTCATTGGCGATGGGGCTCTGGGGTCTCCGGCTGATGATGTCAGAGCGGCTCAGGGAAAAGGGGGATGTGAGAAGGCCAGGGAGCGTGAGATGAGGAGGTTGGACTCCAGGGAGGAGTTTGGGATACCGGTGTGGGACTGTAATTTTGGGGGATCCAGTCGGAAAGGGAAAGGGGAGGAAGGAAGGAAGCAACCCACTGGCAGTCTCCCCAAGTTGGACAGGGGACAGATGGTGTCATCCCCTTCGGCTGCTCAGGGTTCCCCTGTCCTCGCCCCCTCACAGGATGCAGGCAGTGTAAGAGGTGACCCAGGGGGGTCAGTGGGAGCTCTGCCAACAGTGATGACCTTCACAGGAACTCAAACCGGGAACGAGGGCCACATTGACGCATCACCTCTCAGTAACTCATCTCTAAGCTCCAAGACCAAGGGTGCTCAGAACCATGACCGGTCGGTTCTAATGACATCAAACTCTGACTTTATCCCATTTGACATGGGGACTCAAATGGAGAGGTGGTGGACTTTGGGGAATGGGGGGTCAGAGGTTCCGGGACATGGAGATGTCATGAAGATTATATCACCTGGTCAAGGTGTAGCAGAAAACACCTCGTCAACTAAGTCGATGAAGAGATTGACACAGAGGATAAAGGAGAAATGGAGGGACAGGCAGGGGAGTTTAGGGAAGAAAAGGAAAGCGGAGAATGGAGTGAGAGAAGAGTGGAAAGATGCAAAACAAGTTAAAGTAAGTACAGTAGCGTTTACTTTGACTCATTTTATTTATTTGATGATGCAGACTGTTTTATTTGCAAATACAAGTAACATCTTTGTTAGCTAACTGTCTAGCATTACACTCGAACATTCAATATACTTTTCATTCAACAGTTTCAGCTGTCAACCAGAGATGATAACGTCACTAAGATGTCCAATAAAGAAGGCGATACGACCACTCAGTCACCAATCAGAGAGGGCCAGGGGGAAGCCCCTCCCACTCTGTCAGAAGACAGCGGTACAGAGGGTCAGTTCAGGTCAGTTCAAAACAAACTGAAAATCAAACAGCTGTCAGTGTAGCGATCAGCGTTGGTACTGTATGTGTTAGCGGCCATGGTTTGCTTAACTGATATATTTGTGGTTGTTCAGGCTCTGTGCATATGGCTAACTCATTACCCAAGGAAGTAGATTTTAACTACTGTCTCGTGATTTGTTGTGCATTGGTTCAAATGTAATATGTGTACCAGTTTACCTATAGTTACGGCATGGAGTATTTCCTAGTCAAGTCAGGTGGTCATGAAAACCTTTTCCACTTAATTATACACTATAGAACAGCGGGGACTGTGAAGAGACACTCGTACAGGCACAGACACACATACACATGATAAGACACACACTCCACACACTCGTACAGGCACAGACACACATACACATGATAAGACACACACTCCACACACACGTTCAGACACACATACACATGATAAGACACACACTCCACACACACGTTCAGGCACACATACACATGATAAGACACACACTCCACACACACGTTCAGGCACACATACACATGATAAGACACACACTACACACACGTTCAGGCACACATACACATGATAAGACACACACTCCACACACACGTACAGGCACAGACACACATACACATGATAAGACACACACTACACACACGTACAGGCACACATACACATGATAAGACACACACTCCACACACACGTACAGGCACAGACACACAAACTCATGATAAGACACACACTACACACACGTTCAGGCACACATACACATGATAAGACACACACTCTACACACACGTACAGGCACACATACACATGATAAGACACACACTCTACACACACGTTCAGACACACATACACATGATAAGACACACGCTCTACACACACGTTCAGGCACACATACACGTGTTAAGACACACGCTCTACACACACGTACACATGAAGTGATCCTTAGTAAATACAAATACAAATTCAGGGCCAGGAGATTCTTCTGACTATGCGATCTAACTAGGAACAACACCTTGCTCAAGATATTACCGACCTATTGTATGATTTCACATCTGAGTAAGTTCTGTGTGCTATTGGTATATGCAAGGGGAGGTTGTCATAGCTGAGACATTAGTCAGGGTGAAACTGGGCACTGACAGCTTTGAGGTGTCAGACACACCCTAGTCACTGACAGTTACTGTCAATTACCCGCTTGTTAACGTGCTCTCACTCTCGCTCACGCTCTCTCTCTCTCTCTCTCTCTCTCTCTCTCTCACTCACACACACACAGGAAGTTCTCAGTTCCTGTTTTAGTGAGTATTGAGTAAGACAGTGGTGCTTTGTTAGATAGTTATATACATGTTTGATATATCTAATCTAGTATTCCTTATTTGTCATGACAGATCCCCAAGTTCCTTTGAGTTCGGCCTTGGGTCCTTTAGCTTGTTGGAGGAGATCCTCACAGGTCAGGAGTGGGCCAGGTTTCTAAACCCATCACAAGTAAACACCTTAGCCAATCAAACACCAGCTGAAGAGGTCACCAATCAATTAGAGATCAGCAAGAGCCGCCCACAAGATCATGAGAGCGGCCGATCAACTATGACCTTGGACGGAGTCAGCCAATCAGGAAATGTGAACAGTCAGTGGGACTTCAGACAAAGTGAATTGGACCAAAGTTATGATAGAAGCGCTGATGTTTCTTCCTCTGTCAATATGAATATCACAGAACCAAGCCTTGTCCAAGAACAGAACAGTAAATGTGAACTCATCCAATCAGCCCCAAAGGAATACGGTCATGTCCAATCACAAACCAGTTCTGATGAAGTGAGGCCAAATCATATACCTGTGTTAGAGTTCTCCTCCATTAAGGTAAGATTTCACTCAAACATTATTGTGTAGTTTCTTGTTTTTAGTCCAAGCCTAACCTGGACTAAAAAGTAATTCTCCACTGAGTTTGCAGTTTAGTCCAGGACTAGGTTTAATCTGTGACCAGGAAATCGCCCCTATAGGCCTTAATTTAAACCCTATCACTAACCTTTTATGTAAACCTAAATGAACTAATCCTGATGAACTAAAAGTCTATGCCGTTGGGGGGGGGGGGGGGGGGGGGGGGGGTCATACCATGGATCATTTAGCTATTTAATTTGGAATTTTAGGACCCCTGTAGGTATAAAAAATAAAATATATATGCATTTATTTTGATAACATATTGAATTTGTCCTTTACTACTGTACTATAGCCCATAGAAACGCATTGAATAACAAGACAGTCAAAAAATAAATCATAAGGAATAATTCTTGAAGTGTCTGTCTGTAACGGTTGTCGTCGTGAATAGAGGACCAAAATGCAGCAGGAATGTGGATGCTCATCTTGATATTTATTTTAAATAACGAGAACACCAAAAACAACAAAACGCACGAACAACAAAACAGTCTTGTCATGCTCGCACAGGCAAAACAAGAAACAATCTCCCACAAACACTACACCAAACAATTACCCATATATAGGACTCTCAATCAGAGGCAACGAGAAACACCTGCCTCCAATTGAGAGTCCACCCAAACCTAAACATAGAAAACCTAAACTAGACAGAATGCAGAAATACAACCTAGAACATACTAACCTAGAACATACACCCAAAACCCAGGAACACATAAATCAAACACCCCTCTACAACACATACAAAACCCCCACCATACAAAACAAACATCCCTCTGCCGCGTCCTGACCAAAATACTAAGAACTACTCCCTCTGCTGGTCAGGACGTGACACTGTCGTATATCTAGGAGATATAAGATATTATAAACAAGATTTTGGAAACATACTTAACCCCTTTTTTTGTTGGCACAAAACTACCTCCATACTTTTATTGATTGTTTAAACCGGTACTGGGTTATCTTCAGACGAGTCCCGTGACACTTGTGGGGGTTGTAGAACAAAACGGAGAACACCAACGTGTTAGTGAGAATCTTATCTTTCCATAGAGAGTAGCCCAAACGGTTCGGACACTACAGACAGAAGTTGGCACATCGGCGGTAGTGACTTCAGATGAGTCCAGTGGGGCCAAACCAGACGCTACAGATATTTTAGTGAAAGACACATTTTCGGGATGTCTCATGGTCTGACAAACACTACTGTAGTTTGACCACCTTCCACCGCAGATGCAGAAGGTCAACATAGGCGGATGCGGTGGATTGACGTAGTCCATGCAAAAATAAACATCTCTCTATCTTAAACTGATGGATTTTGATGGGGATTTATTTATTACGTCACATATATTGATACATGTGTGCGTCAATAGTAGACTATTAAGGATTAAAGTTGATAATAGTGTACCTTGTTGTTCCACAGCCAGTGGAGGTCTTGGACAGCTCTGCCCTGAAGAGCAGGGTCTACATGAACAGAAAAAGAGAGCACCAGCCACAGGAGAGGGAAGAAGGGAGAGGAGGTTTAAAAGGAGAGGGGGGAGAGAGACAAGAAGACAACTCAGTCCCATCTGATAGGGAAGAGGGGGACAACTTCATGATGCCTGTCTACCCCCTGAAATCCTCCCTTTCCCCTCTCCCTCTCCCTCCATCCTCCCCCTCTTCGTCCTCCACCTCACATCCCCTTGTCACCCGAAGTATACTGCGACACTCAGTGTTTCAAGATTCAGAGTCCTCACTATCAATGGAAACAGTGACCAAAAAGGTTTGTTCAGATTTTACTCTCATTTGTCTGTCCCACACTGTCAGCATTTGGACAACTGTAAATTGAAAAATCACTTGGGGCATTCACCCAACCCTTCTCTCTGTCTCTCTGTCTCTCTCTCTCTCTCTCTCTCTCTCTCTCTCTCTCTTTCTCTCTCTTTCTCAGAGGCGGATGTCAAAATCTCGTCACGTGCGGTTCTCTGAGGAGGTAGTTACCATGCCGCCCAGCCTCCTGATCCAGCAGTATTCTGATTCAGAGGAGGATTGTGGGACCGACGAGGACTCCACGCTAGAGGAGAATGCAGTGATCAAGGAGGAAGTTAAAGTTGTGCCGATGATGCCACAGCCCGCTGCTGCTCTCCCCGCCTGGATATTAGCTCTGAGGAGGAAGACAAGGAAGAAACACAGACACTGAACAATAACAGGCTCATCCTTGTCTACCCTTATTTAACCAAGAAATGACCTTGAGAATCTCCTTTGCAAGAGAGACTTGGCAAGATAGTAAAAGGACTATGTAATTACTTTTCTGTCTTTTTTTCATTCAACTCAAATGTTTGATACTGAGATATTAGTGCTTTCCACGGGGAAGGGAAGAGGAAAGGAAACGAGATTACTTCGATCAATCTACAAGCCAACACACAAAAATAAACTCATGTCATTACATGATCGTTATGTTTACGTATGAAAGTGTTCTAAGCCCATTAGCATGGAATGTCAGGAGACAATAGTTATAATGGACCGTTACTCTCTCTCTCCCTCGCTCCTCATCAGTCCTTATTAACAGTGGTGTAAGACCATTAAGAAGCTATTTTGCTGATCTATTAGTGTTGTGATGGGTCCTTGGTGAGAGGAGTGCCCAGGTTGTGTGTGTGTGTGTGTGTATATGTGTCCGTGCATATTTGGTGTGTATTGCAATAGTCGGATACATAAAAACACAATGCAGCAGGCACGACTCAGTCAAGTCCGATAATTGTATAATTCCTGGTTACCTTTGTTTTCCACCAGGTTCCAGGATCAGTATAGGACCACGTCATCTTTTCTCATACCCCCCATTGTTATAGTACATCACAAATGGAGCAAGACAGAGATGGAGAAAGGGATGAGGCCGGATAACTGTAACATATGAACTACAGAGTATGTACAAAGGTAATGGGACCAGGGCAAAGCTTTTATTTGGCGGCAGACTCTGTAACAACTATAATACTGAGAGTAACAGTTTATAAAGTTATTGTATGCTACAATAGTTTGTTTTTACTAATGTATTCATCCCACCCTACAGAGATAGTTTGCCCCCAAAGATCGGAACACATTTTAAAAACACATTTTAAAAGTTACTCAGAGAATCAATTGTTACCTTCACCCCAGCGGCAGCACGTCATTCAGGGCAAGTGGGGCAGAGCCCCCTCTGTTTTGAGCCCCACATTTTTAGCAATAAATAAATAAAACATGTATATATTTTTAAATTGGGGGGGCTTGCCATTTTGCATGTTATTTTGGCATTAATATTCGTTACATATCAGTTTGCAAACTATGTAAAAAAATATATATATATCATTGAGTTAATAAAGCCGCATACACACATGGTCTTTTTTTGTGTTCTTGAGTAAGTCAGCTTCAAAATGCAGGTGTTTCAGCCTAGCTCGGTGCTTTCTGTGGTACTGGGGCGAGCCAGCAAAAAATAGGAGCATTGCGCCGTGATTGGTTCAGTGTTCTGTTACTCATGGGGACACTACGTCACAGGCCAAGTTTATGTCCTTAGTAAGGGTAGACATCCAAAATGTCAGCCCTTTGTGTCCTGCCATCGAGTTATATTACAAGTGCCCTTCCAAGAAGGCTCAAGGTCATTGGCTACAGATAAAATGACGTCAAATCACGTTATACGTACAGTAGCTATGATTAGACTGATCATGTCAACATCTTACTTCCAATGTCTTAGCTAGCAGTCGTCATCACGAATCAAGTCTACAATCTACTGGCAAATGCTTTTTAATCCTTGTCATATGAAGACAAATAATGAAGAGAAATTATAGATAAAACGTATCGTGCTCATCGTCCATTGGACATAAAGATTACACAACAAGTTGGAAATTGCAAATTCAACAATGAGTTGTTTGGAAGGAATCAGTGGCTAACTGCAAGCATTGCAATGCAACCAGTAGCCTGCTATTCAATGGAGTGGCTGTGAGTTCCCACCATAAATCCAGAGAATGCCAGACTTTGATGACAAAGTTTGATGACAAAAATGCCACGCCACCTTCATGTTTAAGTGAGCACATCACAAGCCAAGGTGAGACCAAAAATGCCTTGTATGCTGCTGCATAAATTATGTAATACGCAAGGGAGATATGTATACTATAGCTAAGGAAGTAATACTAAGTGTATGTTGTGTCGTAAGCTGTTAGTAGCCCATGTTCCTCACCCTAATAATTTGGTCTATTTTCACCTCTAATTTCGCTTAACGTTACTGTTCTGACTCGATGGTGCTGCACATGTAGCCTATAACCTGTTTTTGAGAAATGTCATCATCTAATATTGTAAGAGGTTTCATTGTCTGCTTATATGCCCCCTTCATTTATCCTACGGTTCTGACTTGGTGTACAGGGAAAATACTGTAAGAGCAGCCCATGTTCTGCATTCTGTCGCTAAACATTTCAAAAGTGCTGAACACATAGTTATATTGACTACGTCCGTCACCGCTCACTCATTAATGTCTTAATCGAAATTACGGAATGCCTCTTATCCGCTCGTCGTTCCCTTATACCATAGTTTGGACATCTTAATTGTCAGTAGATACCACATTTGTTTTATCAGCTATGTTTTTTTTTAAAGGCAGTAAACAAGGCTGAATTAATTGTTTCGTTGCCAGACAAGGCTCCGCTGATAGCCAGGTGTAGTGGTGGTAAGGATTCACTCCATTGTGCTGGAAAGAAAGCTCTGCTGTTGGGGCTCTGCTGTTGGGACAGCTTTATGTAGGCCCTAACAGTTTGTGGGCACCGCTTGTCGCCGTTATAGTGTAATTAATGTATTGTTTAGTGTTGTGTTGTGTAGTGTCTTTGCTGGCATGCATCTAAAAACAATTTGGGGAGTTTGCCCCACCAAGATTTACATGCTAAAATCTCCACTGCTTCACCCACACGAACATGGAACATATCAACAGCTGCTGTGTGGGAGGATCCTCCTCTCTTCCGTTGGGTTGATGTGGACTGTCACTCAAAGCTTCTTCTTCTTCTTCTTCTTCTTCTTCTTCTTCTTCTTCGGTATAATGGCGGTCCCCAAACAAACGTTTAAGGTGCACGCCGCCACCTACTGTGCTGGAGTGTGCCATCAATCATGGTTTGCCTAATTCTGTACTACTAGAAAATAAAAAAAATGAAATAAAAATAAATCCCTATTAACTTCTAACAAACCCTGCCTCAAATCACTCAAAGCTGCTGGTCCAGGCAGAGGGAGACAGTTCCCGAGTCGTCTGAAGTCTTCTCCTCGGGTTGGATTGACAGCTGGCTGCAACCTTCTCGGGAGAGTAATATCTGTAACTGTGACTCAGAGACCTAGGGAGAGGGACAGAGGGAGAGACGATGGGGTAGAGGAACAGAGGGAGAGGAAGAGAGGGAGAGAAGATGGGGTAGAGGAACAGAGGGAGAGGAAGAGAGGGAGAGAAGATGGGGTAGAGAGAAAGAGAGAATAAGACAGAGTGGAGATGCTCTTCACCTCTCTCTCCCACAAACAAACGACGCATAACACAAAACAATATACTTGTATCTGAGTAATTAAAAAAGTACCATCTCAAATTTCTTGGCTTTGTATTGGTCTGCCCCCTTCAGGAAGTTCAGAAGAATGATATCACAGAGGACCGTACCCTGCAGCCAGTCAGAACGAAGAGTTATACAAGTTGATCTAACAAATTGTGAAATACAGTGAGCTCCAAAAATATTGGGACAGTGACACATTTTGTTGTTGTTTTGGCTCTGTACTCCAGCACTTTGAAATGACACAATGAATATGAGGAAAATGGTGCAGACTGTCAGCTTGAATTTGAGGGTATTTTCATCCATATCAAGTGGACCCTTTAAAAATTACAGCACTTTTTGTGTATAGTCCCCACATTTTATGGGGACCAAAGGTATTAGGCCAAATTCACTTATGTGTATTAAAGTAGTCAATAGTTTAGTATTTGGTCCCATATTCCTAGCACGCAAATATTACATCAAGCTTGTGACTCTACAAACATGTTGGATGCATTTGTTATTGTTGTGTTTCAGATTATTTTGTGCCCAATAGAAATTAATGTGAAATAACGTATTGTGTCATTTTGGAGACACTTTTACTGTAAATAAGAATATAATATGTTTCAAAACACTTCTACATTAATATGGATGCTACTATGATTATGGATATTCCTGACTGAATCGTAAATAATGATGAGAGAGAAAGTTACAGATGGGACCAAATACTAAACCTTTGACTACTTTAATACACTTATATAAGCAAATTTGACCCAATACCTTTGGTACCCTAAAATAGATGGAAAAGAAAGTTGGTTGCTATTTATGTCACACATGCAGCTAACAAAAATATATGGAAATGTCTGCTCTATTCAAAATTATAACCAACTAATTGCAGCATTAACACAAAAATTGAAGAGGCAAGTGGAAGGGGGACAAGGTAAGGAACCTGCATTAAAGACCAAAATTGGTTAAAGAAAATTGTGATAATAAAAAAGTATGCCAGTTTCATTTAAGGACCAAAAAATATACAGCTGTGCCATACAGGTTGCAAAATAGTCGGGAAGAGATTTTCGATTAATTGATTCCATGACACATGGTTTATGAACTGATACACAAAACGACGCCAGATTCAAAACTTTTTCAATTGAAATGATTAAACAAAATTCTTGTAACCAAAATGATGTTATACAGTATCTATAAGGGATACAACCATCCCAGCTCTGCAGATTTTGCTGTGAAGAGACAGAATCATTAGCTCACTTGTTTTGGTACAGCCCATAGTTTTGGTACTGCCCAGATTATGTACAGTAGCTTGTTTTTGGTTGCAGGTTCAGGAATGGCTTAAGAATTACAACATTTACCTGGAGCTAACTTTGCAAATAGCACTGCTGGGTGATTTCAAAAGTCATAGTCAATTGATCAATAATATAATGCTCTTAGCAAAACATTTTATCTTTAATTTACAATCGGTAGAAACTATGAGAATAGAAAGGTTCAGATACTTTTGTGAAACATTACAGCACAGTTTAAAAATATATGGCAGCTAGAAATCAAAACTGGATGGTCTTCAGAGATAGATGGGAGGGGTTGAGGGTACTGTAGCTGAAGAATGGGCAAGTCGAAAATCACCATCCTAACCGTGAAGCATGGTGGTGGCAGCATCATGTTGAGGGGGTGGTTTGCTGCAGGAGGGACTGGTGCACTTCACAAAATAGATGGTATCATGGAAGGAAAATTATGTGGATATACTGAAGCAACATCTCAAGACATCAGTCAGGAAGTTAAAGCTTGGTCGCAAATGGGTCTTCCAAATGGACAAGATAACTAATGTAAAATATACTGTGTCCGTAAAATGTATATAGTATGTACAGTTGAAGTCGGAAGTTTACATACACTTAGGTTGGAATAATTAAAACTCGTTTTTCAACCACTCCACAAATTTCTTGTTAACAAACTAGTTTTGGCAAGTCAGTTAGGACATCTACTTTGTGCATGACACAAGTAATTTTTCCAACAATTGTTTACAGACAGAATATTTCACTTATAATTCACTGTATCACAATTCCAGTGGGTCAGAACATTACATACACTAAGTTGACTGTGCCTTGAAACAGCTTGGAAAATTCCAGAAAATGATGTCATGGCTTTAGAAGCTTTTGATAGGCTAATTGACATCATTTGAGTCAATTGGAGGTGTACCTGTGGATGTATTTCAAGGCCTACCTTCAAACTCATTGCCTCTTTGCTTGACATCATGGGAAAATCAAAAGAAATCAGCCAAGACCTCAGAAAATAAATTGTAGACCTCCACAAGTCTGGTTCATCCTTGGGAGCAATTTCCAAATGCCTGAAGGTACCACGTTCATCTGTACAAACAATAGTACGCAATAGTACTCAGTAGAGTTAGGGGTAAATAATAAAGAAGGAAAATCAAATATATATTTACCCAAATATAATTAACCTAAAATGACATACCCAAATCTAATTGCCTGTAGCTCAGGACCTGAAGCAAGGATATGCATATTCGTAATGCCATTTGAAAGGAAACACTTTGAAGTTTGTGGAAATGTGAAATGAATGTAGGAGAATATAACACATTAGATCTGGTAAAAGATAATACATAGAAAAAAACATGAATATTTATTTTTATTTTTTCCCCATCATCTTTGAAATGCAAGAGAAAGGTCACAATGTATTGTTCCAGGTTAGGCGCAATTTCGATTTTGGCCACTAGATGAAACATTTTAGACTGATTCAATGAACCATTGCATTTCTGTTCAAAATGTTGTTTCAAGACTGCCCAAATATGCTCACTCCTCACTTAATAGCATGGTATTCTTTCACTGTAATAGCTACTGTAAATTGGACAGTGCAGTGAAATTAACAAGAATTTAATCTTTCTGCCCTTATCAGATGTCTATGTCCTGGGAAATTTTCGTGTCACTTACAACCTCATGCTAATCACATTAGACTACGTTAGCTCAACTGTCCCGTGGGGGGGACACCGATCCCGTAGAGGTTAAAATCAATTTGCTGGGCCTCCCGAGTGCCGCAGCAGTTTAAGGCGTCTCTACAGACCCGGGTTCGATCCCAGGCTATGTCACAGCTGGCCGTGACTGGGAGACCCATGAGGTAGCGCACAATTGGCCCAGCGTCGTCTGGCTTAGGAGAAGGTTTGACAGGCCGAGATTTCCTTGTCCCATCACGCTCTAGCGACTCCTGTGGCGGCCGGGGCGCATGCATGCTGACACGGTCGCCAGGTGTACTGTGTTTCCCCCAACACGTTGGTGAGGCTGGCTTCCGGGTTAAGCGGGCATTGTGTCAAGAAGCAGTGCGGCTTGGCTGGGTCATGTTTCGGATGACGCACAGCTCTCGACCTTCGCCTCCCCGAGTCCGTGTGGGAGTTGCAGTGATGGGACAAGACTGTAACTACCAATTGTATACCACGAAATTGGGAAGAAAAAAGTGGTAAAAAAGTATTTACTTTAAGATCATAGTCATTGTATAATTTAAAATCCAAAGTGCTGCTGCAGTACAGAGCCAAAACAACAAAACATTTGACACTGTCCCAATACTTTTGGAGCTTACTGTATTTGCTTTTAATGGTGGTAACATTCAAAACGTATTGCATGGCCTCCTTTTAACGTATACAGTCTGAGTACAGAAGCCTTACCAGTCCCACAGAGGTAAAGGCTGCCACTACGTTGATCAGAGTAGGAACTGTGTTGAACTTCCCTGCCTGAAAGAACAGAGACAGATGAATCCCATATGACACACAGATAACAGGTACGAAAGCACACAAACACACCCTAATCCACACTCACGAGGCCAGTGACCAGGATGTCAAAGCGGATGGCGTAGGCCTTGTGGAGAGTGCGGAACTCCGTCCCATTCTCATTTTTGTAATATTTGGCAAATCTGTGGAGGGAGATAGAGGAGGAGACAGTGTCAATGAACCCAGCTTTACAATGAGGAAGAGGGGGGTAAGGAAAATGGAGAGGAGAAAAAGATGGTGGAAAATGACCTGACAGAAGAAAGGGAGGAGGAAGAAAGAGGGGGGTTCCCTTGAACGACACTAAAATGAAAAGGGTTTCAGTACCTGAAGTTGTATCCCTTAGCGATGCCGTTCTTCTGAAACACAGCATCAAGTCGCGTAAAGGAGTAGTGTGGTTCACATCTCTCTTCTGACTCATCCAGATTACACTGCCATTCAATGTTGATCGCAATCTCTCCACCCTGATAGAGGGAGATAGAGGGAGGGAAGAGAAGGGGGGATAAGTGAGGAGAGGGAAGAGAAAATGTAGGGAGAAGCATGTGGGACTGGAGATATATAAAATGGAGAGGGAGAAGTGAGGAAGAGAGGTTAAGAAAGCAGAATGAGAGAGCGAGAGAGAGAGAGAGAGAGAGAGGGAGAGTAGAGGAAAGAAAGATGGAGACTCTCGGGGGAGAGAGAAGGAGAGGTGGAAAGAGGGGAGGAGATAGGTCTCACTGTCTGAGCGATGGTGGAGAAGTTCTGTCCTGTGTAGCGCAGCACCTCTCCCACCTTGAAGATGGGACAGTGGTGGTTGTGCTCCGGGTCATACGTACAGCTCCTGATATAAGTTGCATTCAGGGATGATGGGAAGTTCCCTCTGTGGGAGAGAGAGGGAAGGTAAAAACGCGAGCGATAGAGCCAAATCCCCTTCAGCAAAAAAGAGAGGGCAACGAGTTGACAGGAAAGCCCTAAAATATGCAAATGTGCTGAGGGAGCGGGTCAGGGCACTAAGAGATGACCTCGTCATGGAGGAGATGACAGCCAAGGCTTGTATTAAAATCAAATGTTATTAAATGAATGACACAGATAGACAACTCAAGGTTAAAACACATCCAATACTTACACTGGGTGTACTAAATGGCTCTTTCCATGACATATACTGACCAGGTGAAGCTAGGTGAAGGCTATGATCCCTTATTGATGTCACCTGTTAAATCCACTTCAATTAGTGTCGATGAAGGGGTGCAGACAGGTTAAATAATGTTTATTAAGCCTTGAGTCAATTGAGATATGGATTAAGGATGAAAAGGCAAGACAAATATTTAAGTACCTTTGAACGGGGTATGGTAGTAGGTGCCAGGCGCACCGGTTTAAGTGTGCCAAGAACTGCAACGATACTGGATTTTTCATGCTCAACAGTTTCCTGTGTGTATCAAGAATGGTCCACCACCCAAAGGACATCCAGCTAACTTGACACAACTGTGGGAAGCATTGGAGTCAACATGGGCCAGCATCCCCTGTGGAACGCTTTGGACACCTTGTAGTCCATGCCATGACAAATTTAGTCTGTTCTGAATATATATTAGGAAGGTGTTCTTAATGTTTTGTACACTAAATGTACATAATAATATACTAATATGACATGTAACATCGATGAAACAAAGTTAATAATGTAACAACGAAAGAAAAATAATAATGATAGCCTGATTTAAATATTAATTAAGAATGATTCCATATAATATCTATTGTTTACAGGAAACTCATTCTCCAAATATAGATGAGTTTGGGTGGGAAAAGGACTGGGATGGAGAAATATATTTTTGTCATGGGCAAAGAAACTCAAAAGGGGTGACTATACCAATTAATACACATTTTGATCCGATTGTGGAAACTGTGCAAACAGATCAACAAGGAAGATAGATTATTTTAAATAATCTATTGGACCAAAAACAGATCATGCTAATTAATCTATATGGGCCAAATAATGATGATCCATACTTTTCGAAAAAATTATATTCTATTGAGCTCACAAGCAATGAAAGAATCTCTTATTATGGTGGGAGATTATAATACGGTTTTAAGTACCTCAATGGATCGTAAAGGAAATCACACTACAAACTATCAAACTATCAAGCACTTAAGGAGATCACAAAGATCATGGATACATTAGAACTTGTGGATATTTGGAGGTTGAAAAACCCTGACCTAGTGAGATATACATGGAGGAGGCTTAATCAAGCTAGCAGTCTTGATTACTTCCTAGTCTCGTTCCTGCTGGCATCAAAAGTACAAAAAAGTATTAATAGGAGACAGAATGCGATCAGACCACCATCTAATTGGCCTCCATTTAACTCTGACAGCAATTCCACGTGGACGGGGATATTGGAAATTTAATCAAAGCCTATTGGGTGACAATTTGATCTTAACTAAGACAAAATAATTCATAATTTACTTTTTTTGTACAACATAGGTACAGCAGATCCCCTTATTGTATGGGACACTTTCAAATGTACTTTTAGAGGCCATTCAATACAATACTCATCATTAAACCAAAAGCAGTTTAGGTCAAAAGAGATTAGACTAATAAAGGAAATAGAGGAAGTAACAGTGCAGGTAGATGGTAACAGAAACTGTACTATAGAGGCACAAAATAGGTTAGAGGAAAAACAAAAAGAAATGGAGGTACTTATTCAAGAACCATCAAAAAACGAAAAGAATGCGAATTGGATGGAAAATGGTGAAAAATACATAGAAATACTACCAAAAACAATTTACAGAAACTCGTTACAAATGATGGAGTTATCCATGATACACCAAATTATATTTTGAAAGAGGAAGCAAAATATTTTAAGCAAATGTTTTCTTTTCAGTCTCCTCCATGTCCACTGAATGATGTTAACTGTAAGGATTTCTTTCCTAATAATAATTTAAATTTAACACATTTACAGAAAGACCTGTGTGATGGCCAACTTACAGAAGAGGAACTTTGAGGCAATACAATCTTTTCAGTCTGGAAAAACACCAGGGCTTAACAGTATATCAGACCTTTTTTGATGTACTCAAAGATCCATTGATAGCATGTTTTAATTACTCTTATTCCAAATAATCCCAAACCTGTGGCCTTAAAGAGCAGCTGAAGACCACATGCGATCATTATGCAATATCAATTGAGGATGCTGAATTCACTGTTTTTATTCAGCAGTCGCAAAAGGAACATGGGAAAGAGTGACTTTTCCTCCATAATGAGTGTACTTGACAGCTGCCCTGATGATATTTTCCCTAATATAAACTCTCTGTTAAGGATCATTGTCACACTTCCAATGACATCATGCAGTGTGGAGAGACTTTTCTCAACAACAACCAGGATAAAAAAAATCATCTTCGCACATCAATGACAAGCGCCCGGCTGAACCACTTCGGTTTGCTGTCTTTAAAACATGATCTGACATATACATTGGATTATGATGAAATCATCACCATATTCAACTCAAAGCCTCGCCGTCTGCGCCTTGTGATGTAGGTCATGCCGTATAATACGTGTTGGTGCTGACATCTTCAGGACAGGAATACCGGTTTACTTAACGGAGGAATAAACACACATGTTCATCATTGGTGTTTTTAACCAGAACGGGGAAAATGCACTTTATTTTATTTTCGCACATGTGCAGTCATACATCTCTCATAGGGCATGACTGTACCAGTGTAAGAACACAACTCAACAACATATTAGTCCACATGCCAACAATACGTCTACTAAAGGTAAGGTACCATGTTATAGTACTACTGTCCGCCGTGGTATAAATTGTAACATCAAATATAGGCTTGTTTTTCCATCGAGATTAAAGTGCGTCTGAAGATTCGTTTTATGTTGTTGACAACTGGTCTAAAGTTACTGTCTTATTTTAATATGCTAATAATCGTTTTTTCCACCATTCATTTTTCACATAGGGGATTTTAGAAACACTTCAAATAAGGGCTGTGTTCCGTGTAGGCTGACCCTAGCGTGATGTTTTGATAACGTGTAAATCTCTCTCGGACAAGGTGACTTTTATCAATATATTCGCCTGTATTCACCCCCTAATATTAAATGCTAATTAGCTGCTAGTGTGGCTATCATAAAGAACTACAAATGTCATGATGATCTGGACGAGACTGACAAATCGAGGCAAAGGTAAGAATCTCTGGATTAACTATCTAATGTTATCTACATTTAGTCATGATTAAATTTCGTTATATTGACAATTCTGTGAACAATTTTGTGCAAGTTTGAAATTGACGCAATACCTGTTAACAAAGGTGTCAGCTAGAGATGATGTGTAGGCGCTCGCAGCGATTAGTCTTGCATGATGTCTACTTTGATACTAATTAGCATTTTTGAATTTGAGATGAAATTGAGCCGAATATATTTATAAAAGTCACCTTGTCCTGGAGAGATTTACACAGCTTTCAAAACATCATACCAGAGTAAGCCTACATGAAACACAGCCATTATTTGAAGTGTTTTTCCTATTTCCTTTTTCCTATTTTCCCTATGGGAAAAATGAATGGTGGAAAAACGATTGGAACCATTTCCCTGTTTGACCGCTAGGTTTTATGGGTATCATGACACTTCCAATGTGGGGCTCTATTGGACTAACATGCCCTGATGAGGGCCTTCATCAGAATCACCCCCAAGCGCAAGGCCACATTTGGTGTTTTATGACTGGCGGCAAGCCATAAAAAATGTAACCTCAGCAATTCTTGAGCTTGGACGCTGCCATTGGATGTGACGCAACGCGAGCGCAACACGGGCAGTATGGCTGCTTTCATTGATTTCAAAGGAAGCATTCCCTCAATTGCTGATGTCTGACAGCAAAGCCACACCCGATGGTGTAGTGTGGCAGGGCCGTTAATGTGTTGTCTTCAGAGGAGGCTGGTGGGAGGAGCTATAGGAGGATGGGCTCATTGTAATGGCTGTATTGGAATGAATGGAAAGATATCAAACACATATGGAAACCACATGTTTGATTCCGTTCCATTTAATCCATTCCAGCCATTACAATAAGCCTGTCCTCCTATAGCTCCTCTCACCAGCCTCCTCAGGGTAGGTTTAACAGAGCAAATGAAATGTAACCATACTTTATTACATATGTCATCAATGATACTATTTAGGTCTATATAACTTTTGCAAAGTCATCAACAGCTATTGTTCCAATTCAACCCAGAATTCAACTATACTGAACAAAAATAAAATGCAACATGCAACAATTTCAACAATTTTACTAAGTTACAGTTCATATACGTCCCCGTAGAGCATGGAAATTGCAACGCCAGCGGTGTGGGTTCGATTCCCACAGGGGACCAGTACGAATGAAAACGTATGCACTCACTACTGAAGTCACTCTGGATAAGAGTGTCTGATAAAAGTGTCTAAGAGTGTCTGATAAGAGTGTCTGATAAGAGTGTCTAACAGTGTCTGATAAGAGTGTCTAACAGTGTCTGATAAGAGTGTCTAACAGTGTCTGATAAGTGTCTAAGAGTGTGATAAAATTGTCTAAGAGTGTCTGATAAAATTGTCTAAGAGTGTCTGAGAAATAATCTTTTTGTGCGTATGGAACATTTCTGGGATCTTTTATTTCAGCTCATGAAACATGGGACCAACACTTTACATGTTGCATTTATATTTGGTTCAGTATAAAAATAGACAATACATATAGGCCTAGGGTTTTAAGCTCTTGTTGATTTCAAATGTAATGATATTTAGTGGCATTGAATTGTGTTTAGTTGTCAACGTAACCAAATATCAACATTTGAAGGAGATGTATCTTCTGCTTGGAAAGTTCCATCTGTCGCACTGATTTAGTCTGGCTTTAAATCCAGTTCTACAAATTAATAATTTATATGTTGGATTCACATCTCCATCTCAACCAAAAATCAAAGTTAAAGAATAGGACTAAATCAAATCAAACGTTATTTAAAGTGCATTTAGAGATTGATTTAGTCTTCTTTAATTTAGATTGTTGGTTGAGATGGAGACGCATATCCAACATATTAATTATTAACCTGTAGACAAACTGGAACAATAAATAGCCCATTAACTAGTTGACAAGTTAACAAATGATATGTTGCATTCACATCTCCAACTCAACCAAAAAATTTTGTTAAAGAATGTGATTAAACCAGGTGCTCACATGGAACTATCCAAGCAGTAGATACAGTGCATTCGGAAAGTATTCAGACCCCTTGACTTTTTCCACAATTTGTTACGTTACAGCCTTATTCTAAAACTAATTAAATAAGTGCACCAATCTACACTCAATACCCCATAATGACAAAGTGAAAACAGGTTTTAAGGAATTTTTGCAAATGTATTAAAAATAAAAACTGAAATACCTAGTTTACATAAGTATTCAGACCCTTTGCTATGAGACTTGAAATTGAGCTCAGGTGCATCCTGTTTCCATTGATCATCCTTGAGATGTTTCTACAACTTGATTGAAGTCCATCTGTGGTAAATTCAATTGATTGGACATGATTTGGAACGGCACACATCTGTCTATATAAGGTCCCACAGTTGACAGTGCATGTCAGAGCAAAAACCAAGCCATAAGATCATAGGAATTGTCCGTAGAGCTCAGAGACAGGAATGTGTCGAGGCACAGATCTGGGGAAGGGTACCAAAACATTTCTGCAGCATTACAGGTCCCCAAGAACACAGTGGCCTCCATCATTCTTAAATGGAAGAAGAGCTGGCCGTCCAGCCAAACTGAGCAATAGGAGGAGAAGGGCCTTGGTCAGGGAGGTGACCAAGAACCCGATGGTCACTCTGACAGAGCTTCAGAGTTCCTCTGTGGAGATGGGAGAACATTCCAGAAGGACAACCATCTCTGCAGCACTCCACCAATCAGGCCATTATGGTTGAGTGGCCAGACGGAAGCCACTCCTCAGTAAAAGGCACATGACAGCCCGCTTGGAGTTTGCCAAGAGGCACCTAAAGGACTCTCAGACCATGAGAAACAAGATTCTCTGGTCTGATGATACCAAGATTGACCTCTTTGGCCTGAATGCCAAGCGTCACATCTGGAGGAAACCTGGCACCATCCCTACGGTGAAACATGGTAGTGGCAGCATCATGCAGTGGGGATGTTATTCAGCGGCAGGGACTGGTAGACTAGTCAGGACTGAGGGAAAGATTAATGGAGCAAAGTACAGAGAGATCCTTGATGAAAACTTGCTCCAGAGCCCTCAGGACCTCAGACTGGGGCGAAGGTTCACCTTCCTACAGGACAATGGGAGAAACTCCCCAAATACAGGTGTGCCAAGCTTGCAGCATCATACCCAAGGCTGTAATCGCTGCCAAAGGTGCTTCAACAAAGTACTGAGTAAAGGGTCTGAATACTTATGTAAATGTGTAATTTCAGTTGTACATTTTTTAAACATTTACAAACAGTTTTTGAATTTATTTAGCATCTTAAAGTTAAGGCTATCTTACAAATGAATGGAACATTCAACCTTAAAATTAGTAGCACATCCATGGCCACATGTTGAGCTTTCTGTAACTATAAAATGTCTTCTTATGTAATCATATAAAGCGTGCATATTATAGAATGCATAGATCATCGCAGGTCTGTGGAGATCTTCACAATTGCTGTAATTGTCACGCCCTGATCTGTTTCACCTGTCTTTGTGATTGTCTCCACCCACCTCCAGGTGTCACCTGTTTTCCTCAGTAGTCCCTGGGTACTTATTCCTGTGTTCCCTGCTTGTCTGTTGCCAGTTCGTCTTGTTTGTCAAGTCAACGAGTGTGTTTTTCCCATTCTCCTGCTTTTTCCTTCTCTCTGTTTTGCTATTCCTTCCGGTTGTGACCGTTGCCTGTCTGGACTCTGAACCCGCCTGCCTGATCATCCTGTCTGCCCTGACCTCGAGCCTGCCTGCCACTCTATACCTCCTGGACTCTGACCTGGTTTTGACCTTTTGCCTGTCCACGACCATTCTCTTGCCTACTCCTTGGATTATAATAAATATCAGAGACTCAAACCATTTGTCTCCCTTGTCTGCATCTGGGTCTCGCCTTGTGCTCTTAAAATAATAATCTGTGCAGAATCTCAAATGGTATTGATCACTTGCTCCATGTATTTTTGATGTAATCCCAACCGCAATCCAGGTCATTTGGTTCTGGTATTAGATGCACCGTGATAACACAGTAATATGTTGTATAAATAAACAAAATATCTGACATTGTATTCACTTTGCTGTGCTTATAAATGGTTGAAAGTGCAGTGATAGCGCGTTTAGATGACAACTAAACCAAAAATCAGACGTTGTTTTTCCATTTGAATTAGGTTGTGTTTTAGATGGTTGAAAGCATTGTGGTAACACACTGGGAATTCAACTAACTTTTGGCTGTCTTTCTGAGTCGGTGAATATAGCTTGTAATCTCATTGATCAACGTCTCAACCAAATATTACCCAATGATAAACGTCGAAATGATGTGGTGTGCCCAGTGGGTTGTGGGTAATATGGGGTTGGCTACAAACGTGTCAACTGAGCTTTTTCTCTTCTTGAACGCATTTGTGTTATGTTGTGGTTGGTTGAGAATTATTTTTTGAATGTGTGCTTTGGTGGGAGGCTTTGGTGATAAGTGAATTGACTTTGCTAGATTTAGTTGGGTGGCACCGGCCTGATTCTCCACGGAGAGCGCTCAGCTCTGTTTTGTAAGTGATGTGCTCATGATTTATTCCCTTACCTATTCAGTTGTGGGGGGTTGGATTCAGACACATGCTCTGCTGTGCAATAGACAGTTTCGTTTGAGTTGAGTAGGTTCTCTCTCCCTCCTCTCTGTCCCTCTTCCCCTTAAGGTGAATATCTAGTCATCTGGAGCAGTGCTCGCAATAGTCTTCTATTTTCAATTCACAATTCTAAACTTGGCAAAAAGGGACCAATATCAAATAAGGAACATGTCACTCTCTCTCCCTCGGCTCACAGGCCTGCTCTGGCCCATGTCAAACACGTATACATACTGCTTATGAGCCCACTAGCAAGCAACACAGGGCGCGGCGGTGCTGGATCGAGGTCAGCGATTTTCTCCAAGATGTCTTGCTTAGCTGTCCATGGTCATGAAACTGTTTTTTACCCCTTCAGTTTTTATTAGGCACAATCTTGTGTTAACTCATTTTGTTACAACGCCCCTCTCATTTTCTCTCTCTCTCACACACACACACACACACGCCTGTTGTAATTATGCAGTACAAAGAAATATGTGCGCTGTTCACAACAGGCTTTTTTTGCAAACAGCCATGAGTTAAATGAACTGAGGCTGCAGTGATACTGTTAACCAATCGTGTCCTATGCTCTGGGTACTCATCACGTTAGGAATTCAGATTTTATTGTTAGTCTCACTACTCAAAACAACTTCCCGCGGATATGGGTGAGACCTGCTGAAAGTACTCAAGCACAACTTCATAAAGGTCTGCCCATTACAGCCCCAGAAATGGGAGGTGTGTGGGACTCACCTGGTAACGTTGAACATAGGGAAGCGGATACTATTCTTGATGAAGATGGTGAAGTTTTCCACTTCCATCATTGGTTGCCTGAGAAAGGGGGAGTGTGTATATATATATATATATATATATATATATATATATATATATATATATATATACAGTACCAGTCAAAGGTTTGGACACACATACTCATTCAAGGGTTTTTCTATAATGAGAGAAAGGTCTTACATGTTGACTTTGTCGTCCTCTGCAAGGCACCAACCCTCCATCTCACAGCGTCGTCCTCTAGAGGAGTTCACACAGGCACCAGTTATTATTCCTGGGGGAAGATAGAGAGTGAGAGTGAGTAAGGGAGGGAGAGAAGGAGAGAGAGACAGAGAAATAGAGAAAGAGAGTGAGAGAGAGTAAGGGAGGGAGACAAGGAGAGAGAGAAAAAGAGACACAGAGAAAGAGAGTGAGCGAGAGAGAGTGAATGAGAGAGGTGAAAGATGGAGTCTCAGCACGGGAATGATGGAGAAAAGAAGAAGAGAGGAGAGGGACTCACCGTTTCCAGTGGAGCTCCCCAAATACTTGTCGCACTCTTCATCCGTGTTACACTTGTACTTGCTTCCACTCTGAACACAGACAGTACAGATACGCACATAGATGCAGGCCTGATACATACACAGGCAGTAGCATTGCCCTATGATCAGAAACTCTGTCACCACCCAATATTAAATGCCTTAGCTTTTGTCAGTGGTAATGGCCGGGACTTCATAGAGTAAGTACACTGTATTGTTATAAACATGGTATAGGTGCAGTGTTTCCCAACTCCAGTCCTCGAGTACCCCCAACAGCACCTTTTTGTTGAAGCCCCAGACAAAAACACCTGATTCAACTTGTCAAGGGCTTGATGATGAGTTGACAAGTAGAATCAGGTATACTTGTCTGTGGCTACAACAAAAGCCACTGGTATAGAGTGCTGGAGCAGGTAGGTACATGGTACATGTATACTGGACTGGACTCACCTCCGGGCAGAATCCTTGGAACTGGTTCTCTGTGATGATGAGCTTGGTGATGATGCAGAACACTGCGGCACCCTGTCAGATCATATTCAAACCAACTGTTTAGCCGAAACATCGTCAAGGCAACATATCAGGCCTACTGCTAAAATCATCTCAAAGCCTCAACCAATGCACGAGTCCGTCATTATTTAACCCGTTTGTTGGGCTACTGCTAAACTAACGTAGTAGCTATACATCATGAGCCACTCAGCCACTTCTTCCACCCAACCAAAAGACTTTTCCATCATCACCTCACACAAAACACTTCCCTTTAAGTGTTTAAAATGACCACCACTAAGTGCTCAATTACTTTATACCAAGTATCAAAAGACTGTTCGGGTATGTTTCAACTGAGTGAACTCTGCCTACATATTGAGATCATTTAATCAAAAGTTGAATCAATATTTTGTATATTACACAGTATACACAGTTACCCTCCCCTACTTATTTATTTGGACAGTGAAGCAAAAACTTTTGATTTGGCTTTATACTCCAGAATTTTGGTTTTGGGATAAAATATTTTATATGAGGCAACAGTCCTGAATGACACCTTTTACTTGATGGTATTTTCATTTAATTTAGAAATGAAAGCATTTTGTGTATCTAGTCCCCCCATTTCAAGGTGTCATAATTATTTTGAAAAATTCACTTATAATGTATTAAACGGATACTTCACCCAAATTACAAAATTAAATTGGTTTCCTTACCCCGTAAGCAGTCTATGGACAAGACATGACAGCAATTCATGCTTTGGTTTAGTTTCCTTGGCACTGTTTCCACATGCTAACGTTTTAGCATTTGTGGCACAAATCCCATTCAAGTCATGGGACCAATATTACAATTTTTTGTGCATTATTTATCATTAATTTCTATTGTACACAATATAATCCAAAAACGTTTGACTACTTTAATACACTATAAGTGAACTTGTCCAAATACTTATGACAGCTTCAAATGGGGGGACTAGATACATAAAGTGCTTTAATTTCTAAACAGTAGAACAGATATGTATGAAAACACCCTCAAATAAAAGGTGACATTCTGTACTAACGCCTTATATAAAACAGTTGATCTCAAATCCAAAATGAGTATAGAGCCAAATAAAAAAATGTTGCTTTACTGTCCAAATTAATACGGAGGGGAGTGTACAATATACAGGTTGTGTACAGTTACTAAGTATGGTTGCGCTGCAGTATAACCTTAGTGTTGTCTCAGATTAGGGTCAAGGGTTAGGGGTCATGGTCAGGGTGTCACAGACCTGTGTAGGGGCGACATAGTCCGCCACATCCATCACGCGGTTGTTATGGTAACCGAAGCCCTTCACCTTGGTCATGACAGAAGACTCGATGCCCGAGTCTCTCACCTGGTACGCCTTTTCGTGTAAAAAGACCCAACTAAACGACAACAGAAAGAGAGATAGATGGAGGCGAAGATTGTGGAGAAGGACAGGGAGAGGGATGGGTAATGAAGGAGGATTATTAACAAGCGTTCTAGAATGTTGGAGAGAGGAAAGGAAATGAAGAAGAGAGGTCAACATTATCACACACACACACAGAGGCAAAAACAGGTTGTACAGACCATAGGAAGTAGATGATGATGAGTAGTTGTACGACGCGGTTGATGATTCCAACAGACCTGCTCTTCACCACCACCGACTTGGTCGTCTCGTAGGTGAAGAAATCCGTAATAAAGGCCCATATCTTAGGCATCCTGGGAGTTGGGTTGTGTGTATGTGTGCATGTGTCTATATGAGAGACAGCTACAGCGATAAGTGTATTTTGCCTCAGTTTCTTTAGAAGTATGTGAGTGAGAGCCTTTAGTTACCACACAATGCTGCTGATAAGACTTTTCGCATAAATTCCCTGTGTCCTCTCTTTCTTCGTTTCACCCTATCTGTGACTCTAGCTCTGTAATGAGCATTCCGTAGGTCACCCTGTCCCCCTCCCTCCCTGCCTCTCTCTCTTTTTCTCACACATTGGGTAATGGTCATATTGTACCTCCCCCTTTCTCTGAACAAAGAGAAAAAAGGAAAACAACTCTGGCTTTTTATCTCTCTATTCCTCCATCACATACTCTCCCTCTCCTCATCATAACAGTTCTCTGCTCTGACTCCTGAACAAACAAAAGTCTCTAAACACAAAACACCTTTAAATCCAATTTAACCCCATACAAGCCAACAACAGAACAACATGTGAACAGTACTCTGCAGAACAGAACAACGTAGACAGTACTCTGTAGAACAAAACAACATGTGGACAGTACTCTGCAAAACAGAACAGCGTGTGGACAGTACTCTGCAGAACAGAACAGCATGTTGACAATACTCTGCAGAACAGAACAACACGTGGACAGTACTCTGCAGAACAGAACAACACGTGGACAGTACTCTGCAGAACAGAACAACACGTGGACAGTACTCTGCAGAACAGAACAACACGTGGACAGTACTCTGCAGAACAGAACAAAACGTGGACAGTACTCTGCAGAACAGAACAACACGTGGACAGTACTCTGCAGAACAGAACAACACGTGGACAGTACTCTGCAGAACAGAACAACACGTGGACAGTACTCTGCAGAACAGAACAACACGTGGACAGTACTCTGCAGAACAGAACAACACGTGGACAGTACTCTGCAGAACAGAACAACGTAGACAATACTCTGCAGAACAGAACAACATGTGGACAGTACTCTGCAGAACAGAACAACGTGTGGACAGTACTCTGCCTAACAGAACAACGTAGACAATACTCTGCAGATGTCACACCCTGATCTGTTTCACCTGTCTTTGTGCTTGTCTCCACCCCATCCAGGTGTTGCCCATCTTCCCCATTATCCCCAGTGTATCTATACCTGTGTTCTCTGTTTGTCTCTTGCTAGTTCATTTTGTTCGTCAAGCCTACTAGCATTGTTCCCCTTGCTCCTGTCTGTTTCTAGTTCCTGTTTTCTATTTTTCTCGGTTTTGACCATTCTGCCCACCCTGAGCCTGAGCCTGCCTGCCATTCTGTACCTTGTCACATCACACTGGATTATTGATCTCTGCCTGCCTGTCTTGTTTGTTAATTCAACCAGCGTTTTTCTCAGCTCCTGCTTTTCCCCAGTCTCACTTTTTCTCGCCTTCCTGGTTTTGACCCTTGCCTGTCCGGACTCTGAGCCCGCCTGCCTGACCACGCTGCCTTTCCCTGACCCTGAGCCTGCCTGCCGTCCTGTACTGTTGTCCCTTCTCTGGATTACCGACCTCTGCCTGACCTGACCCTGAGCCTGCCTGCCATCCTGTACCTTTGCCCCACTACTCTGGATTATCGACCCCTGCCTGCCTTGACCTGTTGTTTGCCTGCCCCTGTTGCTGTAATAAACATTGTTACTTCAACACAGTCTGCACTTTGGTCTTACCTGAAACGTTATAGATCTGGATTACCGACCTCTGCCTGCCCTTGAGCTGCTGTTTTGCCTGTCCCCTGTTCTAGTAATTAACTTTTGTGACTTCGACACTGTCCGCATCTGGGTCTTCACTAAAATGTGATAGTACGAACTGGCCATGACTGACCGAGCAGACACAGACCACCTCCGCAACGCCACCTCCTCCCAAGGAGTCACCATTGGAAGACACAAGGAGTTGCTTCGTGGTCTTATGGAAGAGTTCCAGACCTTGACCGAATCCCATGACTGAGCGTTGAACACATTGCTGGAGCAATTCCGCGGGTTGTCTGTTAGGCAGCCTACTGCGACGGTAACCTCCCAGCCCCTCAGTAACCCGGCTGTTAGCAGCGCCGCTTCCCCGGCCACCCCAGTTTCCCGGGAACCCCGCTTACCTCCCCGGAACACTTCAATGGAGAGTCGGACAACTGTCAGGCATTTCTCACTCAGTGTTCCCTCATCATCGAGCTGCAGCCTTCCTCCTTCCCCTTGGACCGCTCTAAGATAGCGTACCTCATCACGTTAATGTTCGGGAGGGCTCTCGCCTGGGCAACGGCAGTATGGGAACAACAGTCGGCCGTATACTTCAGTCTGGAGGAGTTCGTGGCGGAGGTAAAGAAAGTTTTCGATGCTCCACTGTCCAGGAGAGAGGCTGCCCGGAAGTTACTCGAGCTTCGGGCAGGACTCCCGCAGTGTGGCAGACTATGTGGTGGATTTCCGCACATTGGCAGCTGAGAGTGGCTGGAACCCAGAAGCGCTGTTCAACATGTTCCTGCACGGAGTTTCGGAGGAAGTAAAGGATGAGCTTGCAGCCCGGGAACTACCGACGGATCACAACTCACTCGTCGCCTTCACCATTCGGTGAAGGCATCCCGGAAGTCCGCGAGTTCTCCATTGCCAAGAGAACCCGAGTTCCCCTGAGAGTCTCCGAAGTCTGCTGTCTCCAGCCGAATGGCTATACAGGCTTCACACTAAGAGTTTTCTGTATTATGGGACTACTGGTCATTTCGTCTCCACCTGTCCACTAAAATACCAGGCTCACCAGTAGGAGCGAGTACTCTGGTGCGCAATACGAATAACTTTTCCTCTCCCTTTACTCGCATTCCTTTTCATGCATGTTGCTGTGGGGGAACCAATTGAATCTCTCCGGGTTCTCATCGACTCATCATCGATGAGAGCTTTATGGATGCTACCCTGGTGTCTGAGCTGGGCATTGCCACTCAGCCCATCTCCATTCCCATGGACGTTAGAGCGCTGGACGGGCGCTCTATAGGCCAGGTCACCCACAATACCACCCCCATCAACCTACGTGCATCAGGCAACCACAGCGAGACGGACCGATTCCTGCTCAGTAAGTCTCCTCAGGTTCCCGTGGTATTGGGATTCTCTTGGCTCCAGCGACACAAGCCCATCGTAGACTGGACTGCTGGTGCCATCATGGGCTGGAGCCCGTTCTGCCACGCTCATTGCCTGAAGTCAGTGCATCCTGCCCCGGGATGTCTTCCTGAGGTCTCGGAAGTTGCTCTGGACCACTCCACTATTCCCGCGGAGTACCAGGACCTCTGGGAGGTGTTCAGTAAGGCCTGGGTCACTTCGCTTCCGCCGCACCGACCCTATGACTGCGGGAATGACCTTCTCCCAGGCACCACTCCGCCCTGGGGTGATTACAGTCTCTGTCGAGTCCAGAGACCAAGGCTATGGAGACCTACATTGAGGACTCCCTAGCTGCAGGGTTCATCCATCCTTCTGCCTCCCCCACTGGCACAGGGTTCTTCTTTGTGGAGAAGAAGGACAAAACCCTGCGCCCATGCATCAACTTCCGGGGCCTTAACGTCATTCCGGTGAAGAACCGCTACCTGCTACCACTCATCTCCTCAGCCTTCGAGCCGCTCCAGGGGGCTACGGTGTTCTCCAGGCTGGACCTACGGAATGCCTACCACCTGGTGCGGGTACGTGAAGGTGAGAGTGGTGGTGGATTGGCCCCAGCCTACGTCCAGGGTGCAGCTGCAATGTTTACTGGGATTCGACAACTTTTATCAACGCTTTATCCGGGGTTACAGTACCCTGGCTTCCCCTCTGTCTGCACTCACCTCTCCCAAGGTTCTGTTCACGTGGTCCCCAGCTGCTGACCGGGCGTTCCGGGATCTCAAACACAGTTTCACCACAGCTCCCATCTTGGTTCATCCTGACCCGTCCCGCCAGTTCATGGTGGAGGCCGATGCTTCGGATGTCGGAGTGGGCGTGTCCTGTCCCAGCATTCTACCCTGGACCTCAAGTTACATCCCTGCGCCTTCTTCTCCAATCGCCTCAACGCCACGGAGAGGAACTAAGATGTGAGGAATCGTGAGCTTCTCGCGAAGATGGCATTGGAGAAGTGGAGGCACTGGCTGGAACATCCGTTCATTGTGTGGACCGACCACAAGAACCTGGAATATCTCCGCACCACCAAGCGTCTCAATTCTAGGCAAGCTAGGTGGGTCTTGCTTTTGACCCGGTTCAACTTCTCCCTCTCATACCGACCGGGATCCAAGAATGTCAAGCCGGATGTGCTGTCACGCCGCTATAGCCCCACGGCTACAACCCTGGAAACCCGAGACCATCCTTCCCACATCGTGCCTGGCAACGACACTCAGCTAGGGAATAGGGAAGCAGGTTCATGAGGTGCAGCTTTCCCAGCCGAACCCCAGGGGAGTGGGCCAGATAACCAGATGTTTGTTCCTGACGCAGTCCGCTCCTCAGTCCTGGAGTGGGCCCACTACTCCAGGCTTGCCTGCCACCCGGGCTCCCGTCAGACCCTGACCTTGGTGCGACAACGCTTTTGGTGGCCTACCATGGTTCCTGACGTCTCCGTGTTCGTTGCCGCATGCATGATCTGTGCGCAGAACAAGACTCCTCGGCAAGCTCCGACTGGTCTCCTTCAACCTCTGCCTGTCCCTCACTGTCCCTGGTCTCACATATCCTTAGACTTTGTCACGGGTCTCCCCCCGTCTGATGACAACACCGCCATCCTGACAATAGTGGACCGGTTTTCCAAAGCCGCCCACTTCATTCCTTTTTCCGGATCCATGGACTCCCAGTGGACATGGTCTCCGACCGGGGTCCTCAGTTCTCGTCCCAGTTATGGAAGGCGTTCTGCACACTCATTGGGTCGTCGGCCAGCCTGTCCTCCTGGTTCCACCCCCAGTCCGACGGCCAGTCGGAGAAAGCAAACCAAGACCTGGAGAAGACTCTTCGCTGCCTGGTTTCGAATACGCCCACAACATCCTTCCTTGCTCTGCCACGGGTCTCTCTCCCTTTGAGTGTTCCCTGGGTTATCAGCTCCCGCTATTCCCTGAGCAAGAGGTCGGCATACCTTTGGTCCAGATGTTTGTGCGCCGCTGTCATCATACCTGGAAGAGAACCTGGTCGGCCCTTCTCAAGACCACTTCCAGGTATCAACAACAAGTGGACCGCCACCAGACCCCAGCTCCCCGGTATAGTCTCGGGTAGAAGGTATGGCTGTCCACCCGGGATTTGCCCCTCCGGGTGGAGTCCAGCAATCTTTCCCCCCGGTTTATTGCCCCTTTCCCCATCTCCGTCATTAGCCCCTCTGCTGTTCATCTTCTGTTGCCCCGTACCCTCTGTATACTTCCCACTTTTCATGTGTCTAGAATCAAACCTATCTCTCTCGTACTGTCACACCCTGATCTGTTTCACCTGTCTTTGTGCTTGTCTCCACCCCCCTCCAGGTGTCGCCCATCTTCCCCATTATCCCTAGTGTATTTATACCTGTGTTCTCTGTTTGTCCGTTGCCAGTTCGTTTTGTTCGTCAAGCCTACCAGCGTTTTCCCCTTGCTCCTGTCTGTTTCTAGTTCCTGTTTTCTAGTTTTCCCGGTTTTGACCATTCTGTCTGCCCTGACCCTGAGACTGCCTGCCGTTCTGTACCGTTTGGACTCTGATCTGGATTACCGACCTCTGCCTGCCCTTGACCTGTTGTTTTGCCTGCCCCCCTTTCTAGTAATAAACTTTTGTTACTTCAACACTGTCTGCATCTGGGTCTTCCCTAAAACGTGATAGCAGAACAGAACAACGTGTGGACAGTACTCTGCAGAACAGTAAACACAGAATAGTAGATGCCTTTTAGAGATCAATACAAACTATATGACATATCATTATGGGTCTAATGATAATGGCTATAATAGTCACGCGTAGTCATCCACACAGTGTTAATGCAATAATTTCAAAATGTGTGTGTTTGCTACGTGTGTACATGTGTGTAGTGTCTAGAGACCGAGCTGGAAGATAGCATCTCTTCATTTCTTAAGTGGTTCCATTACGTCTATGGCAAATTACAGTAATGCAACGCAATACAGTTATTTGAGCTGAGTGCACACACCGAGGCAATGTTGTCACGTTCCAGGAAATGACATGGTTCTCTGAAATCTATATACACTTCAGACATAAATGTTACATGAGAGACTTAATAAGAACCAGGAAGCACACATGACCGCATGCTAATGACACAAGAGAGACAGAAAGAGAGAGAGCGAGCGAGAGAGGGAGTTGTGAAGAGAGAAAGACAGAAAGAGAGCGAAAGAGAGAGAGAGAGGAAATAAGATTGACTGAGGTCTCTCTCATTACTAAGATTTTTGTGAAAGGGAAAACCACAAGTTATCATCATACAGGAAATGGACTCAGCATGAACAGATAAACATGCACATGCAAAAAAGTAAGTCTTAGCAAAATTATAGATAAACACATAACCCAGGGTTCCCCAAACTCGTTCCCAGGGCCCCCTGGGTGCACATTTTGGTTTTTGCCCTAGCATTACAAAGCTGATTCAAAAAATCTAAGCTTGATGATGAGTTGATTATTTTAATCAGCTGTGTAATGCTGGGACAAAAACCAAAACATGCACCCAAGGGGGGACCGAGGACTGAGTTTGGGAAACGCTGACATAAGGGATTGAGTTGCAGTGACCTGAGGCAGGGAGGGATCTCTGATGAACATGGTAAAGCTTTTAAAAACCACACTCCCCACCTTACCAATCACCTTTTAAAAATAACATTCACCACCTTACCAATCACCTTTTAAAAATAACATTCACCACCTTACCCATCCCCTTTTAAAAATAACATTCCCCACCTTACCCATCCCCTTTTAAAAACAACACTCCCCACCTTACCCATCCCCTTTTAAAAATAACATTCCCCACCTTACCCATCCCCTTTTAAAAATAACACTCCCCACCTTACCCATCCCCTTTTAAAAACAACACTCCCCACCTTACCCATCCTCTTTTAAAAACAACACTCCCCACCTTACCCATCCCCTTTTAAAAATAACACTCCCCACCTTACCCATCCCCTTTTAAAAATAACATTCCCCACCTTACCCATCCCCTTTTAAAAATAACACTCCCCACCTTACCCATCCCCTTTTAAAAACAACACTCCCCACCTTACCCATCCTCTTTTAAAACCACACTCCCCACCTTACCAAGCACCTTTTAAAAACAACACTCCCCACCTTACCCATCGTCTTTTAAAAACCACACTCCCCACCTTACCCAGCACCTTTTAAAAACAACACTCCCCACCTTACCCATCCTCTTTTAAAAACAACACTCCCCACCTTACCCATCCTCTTTTAAAAACAACACTCCCCACCTTACCAAGCACCTTTTAAAAACAACACTCCCCACCTTACCCATCCTCTTTTAAAAACCACACTCCCCACCTTACCAAGCACCTTTTAAAACAACACTCCCCACCTTACCCAGCACCTTTTAAAAACAACACTCCCCACCCAGACCCTTTTAATAAGCAGCCTTACTATTCTGACCCCACTCTACAACCACTGTCTCTACGGTGCCTCGCCAACAACTATCATTATAATTCACTCTGAAACAACCATCCCTGCTTAGTTAAACCATATATATATATATATATATATATATATATTTAAAAATAACATTCCCCACCTTACTCCAACCTAAGTGTATGTAAATTTCCGACTTCAACTGTAATATATATTACAGTTGAAGTCGGAAATGTACATACACTTAGGTTGGAGTATTTAAAACTAGTTTTCAACCACTCCACAAAATGTATTGTTAACAAACTACAGTTTTGGTAGGCTAATTGACATAATTTGAGTCAATTGGAGGTGTACCTGTGGATGTATTTCAAGGCCAACCTTCAAACTCAGTGCCTCTTTACTTGACATCATGGGAAAATAAAAAGAAATCAGCCAAGACGTCAGATTTTTTTTTTTTAATTGCACAAGTCTGGTTCATCCTTGGGAGCAATTTCCAAACGCCCGAAGGTACCACGTTCATCTGTACAAACAAAAGTTCGCAAGTATAAACACCATGGGACCACGCAGCCGTCATACAGCAAAGGACGTTGTGAAGATGCTGGAGGAAATAAAAAGTATCTATATCCATAGTAAAACATGTCCTATATCGACATAATCTGAAAGGCCGCTCAGCAAGGAAGAAGCCACTGCTTAAAAACCGCCATAAAAAAGCCAGACTACAGTTTGCAACCTCACATGGGGACAAAGATCGTACTTCTTGGAGAAATGTCCTCTGGTCTGATGAAACAAAAATAGAACTGTTTGGCCATAATGACCATCGTTATGTTTGGAGGAAAAAGGGGGAGGCTTGCAAGCCGAAGAACACCATCCCAACTGTGAAGCATGGGGGTGGCAGCATCCTGTTGTGGGGGTGCTTTGCTGCAGGAGGGACTGATGCACTTCACAAAATAGATGGCATCATGTGGTAGGAAAATTATGTGGATATATTGAAGCAACACCTCAAGACATCAGTCAGGAAGTTAAAGCTTGCTCGTAAATGGGTCTTCCAAATGGACAATGACCCCAAGCATACTTCCAAAGTTGTGGCAAAATGGCTTAAGGACAACAAAGTTGTATTGAAGTGGCCATCACTAAGCCCTGACCTCAATCCTATAGAAAATGTGTGGGCAGAACTGAAAAAGCGTGTGAGAGCAAGGAGGCCTAGAAACCTGACTCAGTTACACCAGCTCTGTCAGGAGGAATGGGCCAAAGTTCACCCAACTTATTGTGAGAAGCTTGTGGAAGGCTACCCAAAACATTTGACCCAAGTTAAACAATTTAAAGGCAATGCTACCAAATACTAATTTAGTGTATGTAAACTTCTGACCCACTGGGAATGTGATGAAAGAAATAAAAGCTGAAATAAATCATTCTCTCTACTATTACTCTGACATTTCACATTCTTAAAATAAAGTGGTGATCCTAACTGACCTAAGACAGGGAATTTTTACTAGGTTTAAATGTCAGGAATTGTGAAAAACTGAGTTTAAATGTATTTGGCTAAGGTGTATGTAAACTTCTGACTTCAACTGTATATAAGTAGCAGGAAAATAATTTAAGGTCCTCTCTTTGTATTAAAGCCCCAGTGCACTCAAAGCTTGATTTTTCCTGTGTTTTATGTATTTCCACACTATGAGTTTGGAATAATACTGTGAAATTGTTAAAATTATGATAAACCCTTTTAGTGTATGATCTGTTTGAAAAGAGCGCTTGAAATTTCTGCCTGTTTTGATGGGATGGACTTTTGGCCTTCCATGGTGACATCACCATGCGGTAAATTTGTTGAGACCAATAAGACCAATTTTCAGTTTCCCCTTCCCCACTCAGACCACTGCATGACAGTCCTAACAAAATTCTTGCCAGCAGTAAGGTACTTAATTGTTACCCAGAAATGATTTGATATTGAGATAAAAATGGCTGCATTGAACCTTTAACAACTTTCTGCATCCAGGATGAGGTTCCTCATGGTTCACTTTTTGTCCCGTCCCTCCACACACTCACTACTACAACCAGTCTTGTTCTGTTATTATACAGGGAATCGTTCTTTGCCTCTCTCCTCTCCTCCAATTCCAAAGGGCAAAACCATTCCCTGCCTCTATGAGCCTACAATAACATAGCTTAATACTTCCAGATATATGATTTGTTGATTGGCTAATGTGGCACAACTGAACAATATAGCATAATAAACCTTCATGTATGTAATATCTCTCAGTACAGCCGCTAACGGCAAACTATCTACAAGCTCAATTAAGAGCCAGTTAATAGAAATCATGAAACAAGGTATTTTTGGAAGTGTGTGTACTTCTGCCTATTATCATTTGTGTAAGTGGGTGTGTGTTAATACGGTCCTCATCTGCCTCCATTTGATGTTCCATCTGATGTGGCTGCTGACCTCACAACATATTATAGCCAACTGGGTGTGTGTAAGGTTGTGGTCTTGAGGTTCATTTCAGGGTAGAGACCAGTCTCTATTGGTTTAAATCTCATTCCTCTACCAGATAGCCCTCCACTCATAGAATACATTAATCCTCTGACCTGGCTCCATCCCAATCCTCCCAAACACCCCCCCCCCCACCCATCTCAGTTCCTTTCATTTCCTCAAGTGCCCACAAACAATCACTCACATTTTATTAAAAAAAGATTTATTCTTTCACTTTGAAAAAGACAAACTTGACATGGCAAATAAACAAAAACGCACAGAATTGCAGTTCTTAATATCTCTAAACAGTTTAAAAACTCAAGACCCCTCTGCATGTCTCAGTGCTATTAAACTACAACCATCCCCATGGGGCGAATAGAATAGAACCCAGTAGAATCATGGGTAATGTAGTACATAATATGCTGTTGGATAGATTGGACTTAGTCTGTTGAAAGCCTCTATATAGCATCAGGAAAACAAATAGTCTGTCAGCACAGCAAGAGGTATTCACTTTCTGAGAATGTGTAGGACATCAGAGCGGGAGTACAAATGATTGGTCCATTTAACGCTTAGTGTGTGTGTTTATGATCTGCGTTTCTTCGTGCACCGGTCACTGAGGAAACTTGTCCAAATGTTCTCCATTCGTTGAGATGTCTTCAGCGGGTCCAGCGAGGCTCCTCTCCTCAGTCAGAGTCCTCTACAGAGCTGGGGGGTGTGGTCATCGCTTCCTCTTCTTCCTCCTCAGACTCCTGAGACAGAGACACAATGAGAGACGGACACAGAGAAAGAGAGAGAGAGAAAGAGAAAGAGAGAGAGAAAGAGAGAGAGAAAGAGAGACGGACACAGAGAGAAAGAGAGACGGACACACAGAGAAAGAGACGGACACACAGAGAGAGAGACGCACACACACAGAGAAAGAGAGAGAGACGCACACACACAGAGAGAGAGAGAGACGCACACACACAGAGAAAGAGACGCACACACAGAGAGAGAGAGAGAGAGAGACGCACACACACAGAGAGAGAGACGCACACACACAGAGAGAGAGAGAGAGAGACGCACACACACAGAGAGAGAGAGAGACGCACACACAGAGAGAGCGAGAGAGAGACGCACACACAGAGAGAGACGCACACACAGAGAGAGAGAGAGAGAGAGAGAGAGAGAGAGACGCACACACAGAGAGAGAGAGAGAGAGAGAGACGCACACACACAGAGAGAGAGAGAGACGCACACACACAGAGAGAGAGAGACGCACACACACAGAGAGAGAGAGACGCACACACAGAGAGAGAGAGAGAGACGCACACACAGAGAGAGACGCACACACAGAGAGAGAGAGAGAGACGCACACACAGAGAGAGAGAGAGAGACGCACACACACAGAGAGAGAGAGAGAGACGCACACACAGAGAGAGAGAGAGAGAGAGAGACGCACACACAGAGAGAGAGAGAGAGACGCACACACAGAGAGAGAGACGCACACACAGAGAGAGAGAGAGACGCACACACAGAGAGAGAGAGACGCACACACAGAGAGAGAGAGACGCACACACACAGAGAGAGAGAGAGCGAGAGAGACGCACACACAGAGAGAGAGAGAGAGAGAGAGAGAGACGCACACAGAGAGAGAGAGACGCACACACAGAGAGAGAGAGACGCACACAGAGAGAGAGAGAGAGACGCACAGAGAGAGAGACGCACACACAGAGAGAGAGAGACACAGAGAGAGAGACACACACACAGAGAGAGAGACACACACACAGAGAGAGAGAGAGACACACAGAGAGAGAGAGACACACAGAGAGAGAGAGAGACGCACACACACAGAGAGAGAGAGAGAGAGACGCACACAGAGAGAGAGAGAGAGAGAGACACGCACACAGAGAGAGAGACACGCACACAGAGAGAGAGACACACACACAGAGAGAGAGACACACACACAGAGAGAGAGACGCGCACAGAAAGAGAGACGCGCACAGAAAGAGAGAGACGCACACACAGAGAGAGAGAGAGACGCACACAGAGAGAGACGCACACAGAGAGAGAGACGCACACAGAGAGAGAGAGAGAGACGCACACAGAGAGAGAGACGCACACAGAGAGAGAGACGCACACAGAGAGGGAGAGACACACACACAGAGAGAGAGACGCGCACAGAAAGAGAGACGCACACACAGAGAGAGAGAGACGCACACACAGAGAGAGAGAGACGCACACACAGAGAGAGAGAGACGCACACAGAGAGAGAGAGAGAGACGCACACAGAGAGAGAGAGAGACGCACACAGAGAGAGAGAGAGAGACGCACACAGAGAGAGAGAGACGCACACAGAGTGAGAGAGAGAGACGCACACAGAGAGAGAGAGAGACGCACACAGAGAGAGACGCGCACAGAGAGAGACGCACACAGAGAGAGAGAGAGACGCACACAGAGAGAGAGAGAGACGCACACAGAGAGAGAGACAGAGATATTCTTCACTATGATAATCCCATCAATTCATCCTATTGTTGCCATGGTGACAGTGCAGTACCTTGCCCCTGCTCTGGGGTTTGCCTTTGGCTTTCTTGGCCTTCTTGGCTTTCTTGCGTTCACCGTCAGATGAACTCTCCTCGCTGGAGATAAACTCTCGGCTCTTAAAGCTGTCGTTCCCTCCTTGCTCCTTTTCTTTCTCTCCTCCACCAGACTTCCTCTTCTTGTCCTCCTTCTTGCCTCCGGCCTTCTTCTTGCTCTCCCTGATGGAGAGAAATGGAACCCTTGGGTCAAGATGGTTGTAATATTGAGGTTGTTATGAGTGCGTGTGTTAAGAGAGCTTCTATGTGCACCTGGTAGTGTGTGTGTGTGTGTGTGTATGTGTGTTTCTGGTCTCCTACTTCATGGCTGGTGTGGAGGAGCCTCCACCACTCTCTCTGTATTCCTTCATGGCTTTCTCATAGTTCTTTTTAGCCTCCTCTGCCTTCCCGTCCCATTCCTAGCAGAGAGAAACCTTCTGTTATCAAACTGTTTTCTTAAATAACGGTTTAAATACAGAATTACAGTTCACTAGGGGGACAATAGTTTTATTCAAAATGCCCAAACCGAAAAATGGGAGAGGAGCAGAATAGAGGAAACAGAGAGAAGAGAAAGCATTCCCCATCCCTCACCTCTTTGTCCTCCTTCCCTATCTGTTTCCACATCTCTCCTGCCTTCTTGGAGATCTCTGTGATGGAGATTCCGGGGTTTTCCGACTTGATGCGCTCTCGGCTGGAGTTGAGCCACAGCATGTAGGAACTCATCGGCCTCTTGGGGGCGTTGGTGTCCTTCTGCTTCTTCTGAAACACAGACAGAGAGAGAAACATGAGCACACACACACATCACATGTGCATAAATACAAAGTTGATGTAAGTGCTGCCATAGGTCAAAAAGGTATATTTTTATCTGATACAATAATAAACAAAGATATTACTCATCTATTCCCCCTTCTTTCTCTCACCTCTTTCCTCTTCTAGATTACTCCTAATCCCTCTCCTCTTTCCTCTTCTAGATTACTCCTAATCCCTCTCCTCTCCTCTCACCTCTTTCCTCTTCTAGATTACTCCTAATCCCTCTCCTCTTCTCTCTTCTAAATTACTCCTAATCCCTCACCTCTTTCCTCTTCTAGATTACTCCTAATCCCTCTCCTCTTCTCTCTTCTAAATTACTCCTAATCCCTCACCTCTTTCCTCTTCTAGATTACTCCTAATCCCTCTCCTCTCTTCTAAATTACTCCTAATCCCTCTCCTCTTTCCTCTTCTAGATTACTCCTAATCCCTCTCCTCTTTCCTCTTCTAGATTACTCCTAATCCCTCTCCTCTCCTCTCACCTCTTTCCTCTTCTAGATTACTCCTAATCCCTCTCCTCTTCTCTCTTCTAGATTACTCCTAATCCCTCTCCTCTCTTCTAAATTACTCCTAATCCCTCTCCTCTTTCCTCTTCTAGATTACTCCTAATCCCTCTCCTCTTTCCTCTTCTAGATTACTCCTAATCCCTCTCCTCTTCCCTCTTCTAGATTACTCCTAATCCCTCTCCTCTTTCCTCTTCTAGATTACTCCTAATCCCTCTCCTCTTTCCTCTTCTAGATTACTCCTAATCCCTCTCCTCTTTCCTCTTCTAGATTACTCCTAATCCCTCTCCTCTTCCCTCTTCTAGATTACTCCTAATCCCTCTCCTCTTACCTCTTTCCTCAACTAAATTACTCCTAATGCCTCTCCTCTTTCCTCTTCTAGATTGCTCCTAATCCCTCTCCTCTTTCCTCTTCTAGATTACTCCTAATCCCTCTCCTCTTTCCTCTTCTAGATTACTCC